>NW_020955884.1:116626-124603 GCF_003031625.1 Empidonax traillii
AACACAAGAACTTTTGTCAATCAAATCGAGCTGATATTGTGCCGTATAACGTCAGTTGGAGCTTTTCTGTGCCAATAAAGCTCACAAGAAACAAAGCAGTCTTACCACCACACTGTTTTTAATCCACCTCCTGTCTGGAATGGGGTTCCCAGCAAGCAGAACACATGGCAAGGTGAGCTGCTGGCCCTCAATGACATTGGCTGTGGCTGGGCTTGCTCCAATCAGAGGTTTGACTTGAACAAAAGGAAGAATGCATAGAAATTATTAGGAGTTTTTATATTTCCACATAAAGCATTACATTAAATTAGTATTACAATAAAGGCAGGGAGAAAAGAGAAACCAGTGTAGGGGGGGGGGGTAGCACAGGAGCAAAGGGAAGCTGGAAAACACATGCAGAGGGATCCTTTGCTGAAACTGGATTCAGTCAAGGCTTTCCCTGAGAACTCACACTCCCCAACAGCAACTTGATTTTTCCTTACTGAGGCAGAATATCGAAGAACAAAAGTAGCAGGTTTGGAGAGGACAAAAAAGAAGTGGTCATTTCTTTGGGCATAAAATTATGAAGGATTAGGACAGATGTGACAGCCCAGCAGAAAATCTGGGATGATCTTTAAGGTCCCTTCCAACCCAAGCCATTCTGGGATTCTATGATTCTATTGTCATTTCTTGCCTTGCTGGATCACAAAGGTTCCTTCACAGTTATACCAACACTGGCACAAGCACATTCATTGCTGCCTTTTTCAGGGTTTTTTTAAGGATGAATTAAATGGCAGAAGCCCCATCATTACCATCCATCATTACAGGGATTTTTCATTCCTCAATAAATTTCCTTAGGAACAAGAAGCAGAAGACGGGACAAATCCTGTTTAGGGCCTGTGTTACACATGCAGGTAGAACTAATTCCAACCAGCGCAGCCAGTCAACAGACGATGTTCTAACACACAACATCCACCAAAATCAATTACAACAGTCCATGCAAAGGTTTTCTGATTCCTTCTGTGGGGATGACAGGGAAGTACAGCACACAGACAGGCCAGCAGGCATGGACACAACCCCCAACCCCCTCAGCTCCCCCTGACATCCCCACTCTCACCCAGTCCTGTCACTGTGACAGTGGCAGGGCGGGACTGGATCCTCCCAAACTGGTTCTCAGCCTCACAGATGTAAATCCCCTCATCGCTGACCCACAGATCTGGAGGGGGGAGAGAGAGATCTGATTGCAGCCTCTGAAATGAGTCCATCAGTTCCACATGGCAGTTCAGGACAGCTCTACACCACCCGAGAGCCCCGAGCAGGCAATATTGCCCAGAACACGCTGCGGGGTCTGTGAACACACACACAAAACAGGCCCTGTGTGCACAGGAGAGAGGAACTGCTCCACCCCACTGACACTGGCTAGAAAGGAATTAAACAGCTAGTTAAGCAAACAGAATAACATCACAGCATAAGGATGACTGAAATGCTGCCAAATAATCAAAATCACAAAGACACTTGCAGAGTTTTTTGTTATTACTGGTCTAAAATACTGAGTTCAGAACCAATTCTCTCCAAAAACCCAAACAAACAAAAACAAAACAATCCTCCTCCCCAAAAAAACCAAAACCTAAACCCCAAACAAAACCAAAAACCCAAAACCAAACAAACACAAAAACCCCACAAAAAATCCCAGCTCTCAAAAAAACTCAATTCTCTCAAAAAATACCAAAAATGAAAATCCATAACCCCCAGATAGTCAAACAAAGCTATAATAACTTCCCAAACACAACCGATTTCACAAAGTCATGGGAAAATGAACTGCATGTCAACACGAAGCCAGTATCAGAAACACAACCTGGGGTGAAAATGCAGTGTTTTTACCAAGTTAACAGTGATACCAAGTTGTGCAGGAACTCCAGAGCACTGACATGTCCCGTTCCTCCGGGAAGGTTTTGTGTCCAAGCTCAGGGTACCTACTGTGAATGGTCAGAGCCCCTGTCCTGAGCTGGCTGATGGCACTGGCAGTGAACGGCCTGGAGAACAGGGGAGCCCCATCCAGCCTCCTCCAGGTGACCCTGGGCTCGGGATAACCCTGCACGTAGCAGGGCAGGGTCAGGTTGGAGCCCAGATCCGCAGACTCATCGCTGGGCTCCTGTGTGAAAACGGGGGGGGCTGGGGAAAAACACACACCAGGTGACTTGGGGTTCAACACAACCTTCACATCTGCTCACACCACTGGTGACCTCAATTCACGGCCCATCATGCACAGTGACTCTGACATTCCCAACTCCAGGAACACCTAGAGCAGCCCTGCAGGCCCTGTTCTTACCCTGGGAGCTCAGAAATGGGATGAACATCTCACACAAATGAAGACAGAGCCACCCCCATCCCACAGCCCTGCACACTCAAGTGTTAGGCTTGTTAAATTCTCCTCTCCTCACTGCTCGAGAAGGTGCATGTCCCTGACAGGAACACTGAACAGGCCACAGGCAGATGGAAAGAATTAGGAAAAGAGGAGAGGAAAGGCTGAGTTACAACAACCTCTCACAGTAATTCAAGTTTGTACAATAAACTTGGGTACTTGGTTACTTCCTTGGTTACAAACTGGTCACCAGGAAGGCCTAGACTAAAACCATCAAAATTCTCTATATGCAAATTTTGTTAGGTTGAGGTTTGAACAGTTTCCTCCTCCTCTGCCTCTCTCTTCCTTCCCATAACTTGATGCTTTGCAAAAGAATCCAGGAGTGGGCTGGAACAAAATGATCTTTAAGGTCCCTTCCAACCCAAACCAGTCAATGATTCTAAGCTGGAGTCCAACCAGGACAAGGAAACAGCTCAGTCAGCACCCCCAAAAGGTGGTCTGAGTGTTCCCCAGCCAGCTGCAGGTTACTCACAGCCCACATCCAGGGTTATCTTGCCAGAGGCTGTCCCGGCAGCGTTGGAGGCCACGCAGGTGTAGTCGCCGGCATCCAGGTCCTGCGTTTCCTGGATCCTCAACAGACCCCGGTGAGGATCAATAACGAGAAATGCTGATGCCCTCAGCTCTAAGTCACCTAGTGCAGACAGAAAAAGGGCAATACAACTGCACGTATCGACATCAGAGCTGTATTTACCAAAGGTATTCCAAAACACAGTGCCCAACATGGCTGTATGAATTCAGCAGATGAGAACTCTGACTCCCACTCAGCCGAGTGGACCACAGTACATACATCCTTTTTTATTGATTGGTTCCACAAGGGAAACACGAACCCCAGTAGCTGTGGGCAGAGATCAGCATTAGGGCAGTGTGTCAGGCTGTATTTCTCCTTCTCCAACTGGAGGCTACATGAAAACACGACACCAGAGGCTACAGAGAAAGGTTTTGTGATTTTTGCAGCATATAACTTAAACATTTTCTGACAGAAGAATGAATCTTATCTAAGGGGGCAAGAGGATCAGCTTATTTTTTCCCTTTAATTAACTATGCTACAAAAAAATATTCACCGTCTTTAAATAGGGGCAGGAATTTGTGCCCTAGAGGCCAATGCCATTTATCCTAGGTTTACAGTGTTTCACTGGTCTGTCACTGGTTGAATACTACAAAAACCTTCTGAGAGAAATTAAGTCACTTCCAGATCACTGTTCTAAATATTGCTGCTAAATAAACAAACCAAACACCAAGCAATAAGCACACCTTTAAACCATTTAACTTGGGGGGTTGGGATTCCAGTTGTTTTACACTCCATAACAGTCGTGTCTCCAAGACCAACCAGAATTTCACTCTGAACTATGGTCAATGTTGGGCCCTCTAAAAAGAAACAAGATTAAAAAAAGAGGTTTTTTCTAAGATATAAACAAACAAAGACTCTTATTTTATGTTTTTATATAAGAATAATTGCAGTAAAAGTATTTAAGGTGACAGATAAACTCTGGAAAACTTGGAAAAGTGAAGTCTGCCCCAGAGCATCTGAATCACACAGAAAATGAACAGGGACTGTAAGAGAAGAATCAGGCAAGTTCATTAGGTGGGAAGTAAAACCATTAAGAGTCACTCTCCTTCTCCAACCAGATGTTGGCCACCAAACATTTTAATATTCTGCTATTAATATATTTACACAATATTTAGATACAGAACACAATTCTTTTCCAAAGACCTACTCAGGTTCCCACGCCTATCCCACAGTAAACCCACGTTTTTAACCTTAGAAACAGTAGAAGAACATCAAGCCCCAAATACCCCCAACAGTGCCAGTCAGGTTGGAACAGAAACCAAAAGGGACATTTGTGAGCTGTTCCACATACTTTCTGAAATTTCTAGCACTGGGTTTTCTGCCCAGTTACACTCATTTCAGCAGTCCCTGATGATACATTAGTTTGCCTTTTTAATTTCACTGCTTTGTTTGTCCTTCACTCACCAATGTATGTGAGGGTGGATGTCTGTTTATCTGTCCCAGCTGAGTTACTTGCCAAGCAGCCATAAATTCCTGCATCTTTGGGAATTGCCTTTCTTATGATTAAGGTGCCTTCTGAGGTCAGTCTGTACCTGGGAGCACACAGGGGAACAACCAAAATGATTAAAAAAGAGCAGTGGTTATATCCACACTTCAAGCAGTCACAGCAGCAAGACCAGATGGTTTATGAAGAGGTATTGCTGGAGTTTTTTCTCATGACAAATAACAATATCTTCCAAAGAACAGCACTACATTTTGAGAAAAGCATTTATTTTGTAACGGAAAAGAAACCTTCTGAAGAAGAGAACTAAAGTGTTTCTATTTTAGAGATGAGGCAATTTAAATTAAAGTCTTATTAAAGATGAAGGTTGAGGAAATAGTCAGAACATTTCGGCATTATTCAAAACTTCCTTCTCACATGGGAAATGAAAAGCAATAGAGAAAACTGTAACTCCCACCTGCTTGAGCCAACGACAAACATATCATTGTGTGTCCATACGACTGTTGGCTTTGGGTGACCTGTTGCAGAACACCTGATAGACACCTCAGAGCCTTCTGTAAAAGTCTGGTTCTTGGGGGAAATGACAAGTCTAGGTGGTTCTAGTAAAAAACAAAAAAATCAAACCCAGCAATTAAAAATGTCTGCTTAGAGAACAGGCTCCAATAACCACTTTACAGCCGTTCCCAAGAAGCGACAGAGCAATCCCACGAGGGCGGAGCCCACTCGTTTCCTCCCTTCTCCTGGCACAGTCCCACAAACCCCAGCATGAAACACCTTTCTAACACTGTAAGTCAGGGCTCAGGTGTGTGGGACCTACCTGAGATAGGGTTAAAAAAAACACCAACAGAGACAACATTAACAGATAGAAGACAATGAGCAACCTGGTCTAGTGAAGGTGTCCCTGCCCACGGCAAGGCAGTGGAACTGGGTGGTCTTCAAGGTTCCTTCCAACCCAAACCATTCTGTGATCCTCTGATCCTTAGACAGATTTCCTCAGTACAGAGTGAGCCCCAAAGTCATGCCTTGTGGCAGCAGCCACTTTGTCCCACGGTACACAGGATTTGTCTTAGTTACAGTGGCAAGAAAGAGATCCATCCCCATAGATAAAAACTAAGCTGAGGGATGAAACTGGCTCCTAGGAGATGGGTAGTATCAATCTTCCTTTGGAGCTTTGCCTTTTGCTAATCTCACTCTGTATTGATCTGAATTCCTCTGGGGCTGATCATTCCTGTAGCAAGGTGGAGGTGTGCAGCAGCCAGTCCCACAGTTAGTGGGTGGCTGTGGGTGCTCCCAGCACACAGCTGGGAGACGGCAGCTCCCACCTCAGATGGCAGCTGTGTGTGCCCCAGCTCCCACCTCAGATGGCAGCTGTGTGTGCCCCAGCTCCCACCGCAGATGGCAGCTGTGTCTGCACCGCTGCTGCCACCAAAGTCAGAGCACTGCCTCCTTTCAGAAACAGCAGCACCAAAACCACTTCAAAACAAGGGGTTGCTCCAACCCTCTGCAGCAGGGAGAGCAGATGCTGGGCTATTTTTAGAGCCACCAGTATTTGTTCTCTGCCTCAACCCCCATCCCAGCAAGAAAATGGGGATGAAAGCAGTGTTTATTCTCTTATGATCCAAAATTCAGAGATCTACGTGGAACTGTTCCAACAATAATAAAGGGCTTCAATTTGAATTTAATTTGACATTCTGAATCACTTGCAACTACACAAAGCCCGAACCCATCTCCATCAATTAACAAGACTTCAAATTTCCCTCTTCAGCATGTTAATAATGACAAGCCCATAAAGCTTTTGCTCTTACATCTGGCCACCCTTTACTCTTTGCTGCCAAACAAAAACTGGTTTTTGGAAACTGCTCTGGGCCCTATCAAGCACTACAAATTGTACATGACAATCACACACTAAGTACCTCCAGGAATCTGAGGGAAATCATTTTGTCCAAGCAAATTAAAGTGATCACAAATAACAGGGCATGCAAAGCCTTTGGATGCCACTCAGCTCCCGCATGAGCTCTTGGAAAGACTGGCAGTAGATTCCTTTTTCCAAAAAAACGGAGGCAGACACTGCTGCAGAGACTTCAGTTCAGCTGCAGCTCAGCATTTCCTACATATTTATTCTGTTCTAAGCACCTTTCCCCAGAAATCAAAGAAAACACAATTCTCAGCTAAGCCTGAAGTGCCCGATAGGGTTCTCTCAGCCATGTTTGATGCTGTTAGCACGACCAGTACCAGCCACCATGTCATTCCCAACCACCCCAATAATCAAGTAAATTGAAACTCAGTATTCTGCTGTGGCAGCAATAAAACTTTAGCTTTACTAGAAAAAAACTGCCAGAAGCAATTTGGTCATTGAGTTAAAGCTCCCAGCTGGTCTTCAGACATTATGGAGGAAAATCGAAATCCCAGGAAGAGATGAATGAGGGAGAGGTGCTCCTCTTGCTGCCTCTGACATGTTTGAATGGGTGTCTGGATGGAAAAATCCTGCAGCATTTAAAACTAAGTTTTCCACATGTAGGGGGGTTGAGCTCTTTTCATGGCTCTTTTCCCCTCAGCCTTGTTAGAAATTTAAGCTATTGAAATCTAAGTTAAGTTAGAAATTAAGTTGTAACTCTGCTGTATTTTGTAATAAGTAGCTCCTATCCTACACATTTGATTGCACAACTACCTATTCCATCTTGGTAACCAATACACTTATAGGATAAGAAAAACTACATCCCATTAATTAGTGTTACAACTTGCTTTTGACCTTTCTCTGTTCTGGGCACCTTAGGCCAAGCAATTCCATTCAGTATTTATTTGTTCCGTAATTCTAAGTTTTCCATCAGCTAACAAAGTACTAAAATTAGTGCAGCAAAGTGAATGAACCAAGCTACCCACTCTGCTCAGAACATGAGCCAGAAGAACCTGTAGGCAGAAATCCTGCAGGAATCACCTACATGAAAGCAGAATAGTTTTCTTCCTAAAAGATTTTGAATTCCATCTCTCCTAACCCAGAGACAGGCAGCTAAGGACCAAGTTCAAACCTCCATGTGACCAAGACAAAACCAAAAAAAAAAAAAAAAAACCACACACAAAAAAAACAACACGCAGCACTTTCAAACTTTGAAAAGACTCAAATTGTAAAAGGATTTGCTCCAATAAAAATTACTACATTTATACATATACCTTTTAATTTTTTTTCCTGGTATGCAGCAACAGAAAAACCCTAGACATTGTTTGGTCTCACTCGTGCTTTTTCAGTTTTGACATTTTTCAGAATGGTTTGGGTCGGGAGGGACCTTAAAGCGCCCCTGCGGAGCCGTGGAATTACCTTGGACGCTGAGGAACAGGGCAGCCGTGGAATTACCTACCTTGGACGCTGAGGAACAGGGCGGCCATGGAATTACCTACCTTGGACGCTGAGGAACAGGGCGGCCATGGAATTACCTACCTTGGACGCTGAGGAACAGGGCAGCCATGGAATTACCTACCTTGGACGCTGAGGAACAGGGCAGCCATGGAATTACCTACCTTGGACACTGAGGAACAGGGCGGCCATGGAGGAGCCGTGGAATTACCTACCTTGGA
>NW_020955884.1:125435-196157 GCF_003031625.1 Empidonax traillii
GACGCTGAGGAACAGGGCGGCCGTGGTGGAGCCGTGGAATTACCTTGGACACTGAGGAACAGGGCGGCCGTGGAATTACCTACCTTGGACGCTGAGGAACAGGGCGGCCGTGGCAGAGCCGCCCCGGTTGGCAGCCGTGCAGGTGTAGGGGCCGCTGTCGCTGGGCAGGGCCGGCCGCAGCTCCAGGGACAGGTTGGCCAGCAGGCGCACCCGGCCCGGCTCGTCCCGCCGCGGGTCCCGCCCAGCCCGCTGCCAGGTGAGGTTGTAGCGGCCCGAGCTCAGCGCCACGCACGACAGGACGGCCCCTTCCCCGGGCCGCACCGTGACATTGTCCGCGGCGTGGATCACCGGCGGGGGCTCTGCGGGGAACAACGAACAAAGTCAGGAGGGAAGAAGATCTGGGAGCCCCTGATTCACCTGGGCATTCTTGATAAACCACTTCAAAGGTGTTAACAACTTAAAAGTAATATTTTAATATTCAATTATCTACCTAATAATTTAGGGGTTTGAAATATTAAGTGTAATAAACTGAGTTATTTAATAATTTAGGGTGAATAGCGAGTTTCATTTTGCACTCTGAAGCCGTGGAACAGAAGTCTGTACATCTGTACGCTTCTGTCACGCTCTCAGAAGAAAGCAGATGCAATAATTTTGTACTGGAGGTAAACTTTGAAACCACAGATGCTTAAAATAGCAGCAGTTATCCTGTTCCTCCTTGAGATATCGCTGATCAAGAAGGCAACATTTCAAGAAAGAAAATTAGTTATCTATGACTTTATGCATTCCCCTTAAAATATTATATATATATTCCATTTGGTTTTCCACAGACTGGTTCTTGAACAAAGAAAGCTCTGCAATAAATAATATTCTGAGGGGGATGCTTGAGCAGAAATGAGACAGCTGTAAAAGCAAGACCAAATCTTTATCAGCACACACTAAACCACAATTCTCTCAAGAAAAGCAAGGATAGTAGGGAATAAAAAAAAAAATATTTATTAAGGGTGAAGGTTACTCCTCAGCTCAGAGACAGCCATAAATCCCCCTCCTTGGAGTCTCTGGGGGGGTCTCAGATGAGGTTCACAAGCTCTGTGTGAGATCCCTGCACAGCACCATGTGCTGGGAGTGCAGCTCTGCTGCCCTACAGACACAGCCCCCACCAGCATCACCCTGATCACAGAACTGTGTTTAACCCATGGACAGGAGAGGCAGGAAAAGCTGCACTTGCCTCTGAATGGAGTTTCTACCCTGCACTTCTGGGTTTGGGTTGTCTGGGAGAAACTACCAGTCCTCTAATGCTCCTCACGGGCATATCTCCAAACGTGTTCCATGAACTCAGGAAAGAGGGAGATGAGGGAGGAAGAGGGAGATGATTTCACAGGACTGAAATCCCCATCTCGTGGGGCAACACATCCTTTGGACAACAGCAGCCTCTCCCACAGCCACCCCCAGCACTCCTTCCTGGCCCTGCAGTTAAAGTGCGGCCTGGGCTAACGAACCATTGGACATTTGAAAGATTTAACAGCAGTAAAACAAAGTCAAACTCAAGTGTTTGTTTCCCTGAAGTGAGCAGACGTTGGCCCAGCTCCAACCCCTTTCACACAGCACTTGCCAGACTGGGTCGTCTGTGCTACACTGTCTGTCAGCTCGGTAAACCAAGGGTACTTGAAATCATTGTTTACTTTGCTTAAAGGAGAAATTTCAAGTCATTTTCTTGCAAATATTTGTACACAGGGATTTCAAAGCATCTCCCTCGCATTAATCTTCTGCAGGGTTGCAAACAGAACCAATTGCTCATGTTTACCCAGTGAGTCAGTTCCAGTCAATCCCTCAGTGCTCTGTAAACCAGGGGATACGGGATTTTCCCCCTTATTGCTCTCGACTTTCAAGTGCTACCAACACCACAAGAAAAAAGTTAGGATTCTCTTTCAGGTTTCCCTTTGATGAGGATGGTTGCAAACTCCAGACCAAGAATCTTTATGCCCACAAGTCCTTGCCCTCCAAACAACAGTTTGAAACAAACATCTAGAAATACCCCCATGTGCTTGAAGGATTTTTGCAGCCAAAATATAAAATAGTGCTCTAGAGCAAGGACTTGGGTAAGCGCTGATGTTACTGGTCTGTTCTACTCACTACTTTGTGTGATTAAAAGGATGTTCCTCTCCCCAAATTTTCACTGTTTCACCACAAACTTTGCCTTGCATAGAATCAGTGGTATCCCACTGGTTTCCTTGGATTTGCTCTCACTGCAGTGAGAGGAACATCCATGCCTGGAAAAGGGAGGGTGAAGGGTTATTATATACCATCCTCTTCAGCAACTGAGGGCATGGTTTTAGGGAATACACAATTATTCCCAAGGCACAGGAGATAAAATTTTTAAAAAGGATGAGAATCTGTGGTCACAACATGCAGCAGGGGAAATTCTGACTAGACATGTAAAATATTTTCCTAGTGGGGGTAGTTAAACACTGAAGGCTGCCCAGGGAACTTGTGAAATCTCCAGCCCTGGGGACATTCAAAGACTGATTGGACAAGTTCCTGAAAAACACAATCAAGCTTGGAAGTTAATTCTGCTTTGAACAGTGGACTGGAATAGGTGGCTTGCAAAGGTCCCTCCAGCCTGAATTGTTTTATGGTTCTATATAATTCATAATATTCAAACCTGCTGGAACAAGTCCAGAGGAGGCCACTGAGGTGATCCCAGGGCTGGAGCCCCTCTGCTCTGGAGCCAGGCTGGGAGAGCTGGGGGGGCTCACCTGGAGAAGAGAAGGATCCAGGGAAACCTGAGAGCCCCTGGCAGGGCCTAAAGGGGCTCCAGGAGAGCTGGAGAGGGACTGGGGACAAGGCATGGAGGGACAGGACACAGGGAATGGCTTCCCACTGCCAGAGGGCAGGGAGAGATGGGAGATTGGGAAGGAATTCTTGGCTGTAAGGGTGGGCAGGCCCTGGCACAGGGTGCCCAGAGAAGCTGTGGCTGCCCCTGGATCCCTGGGAGTGTCCCAGGCCAGGTTGGATGGGGCTGGTGGAAGGTATCCCTGCCCGTGGTGGAATGAATGAGCTGAGGTCCCTTCCCACCAGAACCATTCTGGGATGCTGTAAGTGCAGGTTAACTCACCTGAAGCAGACACCACAAGGAGACAGAAGACAAGGTAACAGATTTCAAGCTGTGATGTGAAACCCTAAGGCTGAATTCACATTGCTGGCTGAGCTCTGCCACCCCCACTGCCACTGTCAATGCCACATGCAGTTCCAGTCTAGGAATAACTTACACTTCTGCATGACCCTCCTCTGATCAGCACCAGCACAAGGCTATAGAATGTAGACTTTAGTTACAGAACAGAAATTATTTATCAGTTCCCCCAAACTGCATTGCAACAGTGAAAAATAAAGCAACAGCATTTGCTCTGTTATGGGCAGGGTTTTCATCCCCTCAACCACAGGCATAAATCTGCTTTTCTTCTTAATCCTTCCTGCAAGTCTCCCTCCTGGAGAAGATTCCCACTGTCTCCTGGGTTTATGTATCTGTGCTTGGGGAGCATCTTGGCTGGCAGTTATTTAAACTAAACTCCTCTGACAGAGTAAAAGGTTAACTTTATTCAGGACAATTTTAGTGCCCCAAGTCTACCAGGTCATTAACTTCTGGAAGGGAAAACCCCTCTCCCTCAGCAAGTGAAATATCTGTGCTTTCTGCTTGGAAACTGCTTGAGCACACAAGGACACCAACTCATACTAGTGAATGAACAGATTTATAACTAACTGTCCTTTAAATTGAGATTTTTATGGTGTTAGGAACATTTTAGTGTTTGCTTTTTTTAAAGTGATTTAAAGTATCTACTGGGTAGATAATGACTGGCTAGCAACCAAATACTGATGTTTATTCAAAATTATCTTTGGGATTAGCTCGATTCACAGAATCATAAAGGATGGAAAAGACCTCCAAGATCACCAAGCCCAATCTTTGACCAAATATCATCATATCATGATAGGGCCAAATTATTCCTCATTTAATTTTACTTCCTTCCTCCTGTTTATTCACTTTTAAAAGATTCCAAGGTAATAAATGAGATTTCCAACAATTTACTGAATTTTGTTTTTTTTGAAAAGGCAGAAATGTGAACACAGCTTTTGTAATTCCCTGTTAGATAACACACACATACAATCAAGCAAACACATAATCGGTACAAATTGAGGCAAAATGAGAACAATTAAAATTTAAGACTTCAGTTTCTGCTTCTGCAGGTCACATCTACTCTGCAAGTCCAACTGACAGTGGGCACTCACCAAACACATCTAGTGCTGGTATTTCAGACGGGTTTGTGAGTAAACATCCGCCCGCTCGAGGACACGGGTGAGAAACAAACACGTGAATTAAAAACACACTCAGACTGGGTGTGTGCTTCGTTGGCTGCTCTCGGAGGCGCTGCCAGCAGGAGGGTGCCCCACGACCCACCTGACACGTCCAGGAAGGTCTGTGCCCGGCCCGTCCCCGCGCTGCTGGAGGCCACGCACTCGTAAAATCCCTCGTCAGACATGGCCACCTGGGCAATGTCCCAGCTCATACTGGAGGACTCCCTGGAGGAGGAGAAGGGCAAACTCAGTAAATGCTGAAGGAACCGAGGCAACCATGAGCTTGGCTTCCTCAATGCAGACACAGGGGAATTTCACAGTAATTAAGAGGCAAAAGAGACTCTGATGACTCACACTGGGTCAAGCTGCATGGATTTTAGGTAGAGAGATCATATATACATTGTCAGGCTTCTTATAAAAAGTCTTTAATGTGTCAGCAACTGTCACCCAGACCCCAAGCCCTCTGTATTTGCTGTCATTCTCTCAGCTGCTCAGACTCTTCTATTTACCATCTGACACCTCTTCCCTCAATGCCAACAATTCCTAAGCACGGCCAGTACACGGTACCAAACACGTGGCTCTTACTAGCATGGGTAGTAAGGGTCCATCCTCCCCCTGAGCTCCCCAAACTCACAGGTTCAGCAATCCAGAGAAACACCTGCTGGTTTTCCCTAAATCCCAGCAGGGACAGAGCTGTTGGGCAGTTACACCACGTTGCTATCACATGAAATGTGAAAGAAAGAGGAGAATAAGAGTGCAACTACATTGACTGGTGGTGACACAGCCTCAGAACACTCCCACAGCTTCTCACGATTCACACCCATGCTGTGAACTCCTGGTGCTGCAGACACACAGACAATGACATAAATGAGCCAAGCAGTGGTTCTGCAGTGACCAGTGCTCCCTGCAGGCTGTTGCTATGGCACATAAACAACACGGATAAGCACCAAAATAGCCATGAGAGCTCTGGCAAGTGATTGCCACATTACAGGAAAACACTTCACTAGTGACCCCTTTGTTTGCCTGAATGGATTGATTTATCAGCCCTTAAAGCATGCAGAAGGAACAAGAGACTTGGACTATGTGTGGAAGTTCAGTCTGCAGCACCATCACACAGACAATCCAGCTCCACCACAAACAAAACAGTGTATGGTGATCTTAAATGGTTCCTCACCGGTTCCCTCTTACCTCATCCCTCCTCTAGATAACCCAACATATCACACATCAAATCTGGGACATTCCCCAGGGCAATGCTGGCACAGGGACAGGGCAGCGAGGGCCAACACCAAAGAAAAAGGTAGTGTTTCTTCCAAATCAGAAGGGAGAAACTCCTCTTCATGGAAAGCATATTACAAGTGAGGTTAAGCAATGCTGCTCCTCCTCCCTCCCGACTTGTGTTTACACCGGATGTCACACATGCAAACCTTGAGAGCAGAAGCACAAAGGGAAACCTGTCCCGAGTGGAACAGCCTGGCAAAACCAAGAGCTGTGCTGGTGTGTCAGGGAAAAATCAAACCAAAGGCGAGCACTGACTAACACACACCTCGGGGCACCAACTGCAACAAGCAGTGACTGCACACAACTCTTGCAACACATGCTGTGGGATAAGGCAGCACCTTTCAGCACCAAGTCATAACTTACCCAGATCACCTACTACAGATGCCATTTGCTGACTGAGCTGTTTATTTGGTCAGTTGGGAAAATACAAAGATATTAATTAACTAAATTAATTGCCTTTCTTGTCAGAATTTCAAGCATTATTTTTGCTGATTCTGACCTTTGCAGAGTTGGTGGGATCTTCCATTTATAATACAGAACAGATTGTAAAGGACTTTAGTGCTCAGTTCTCAGTGATTTCTACTGGAATGAGGTGCTTAGCTACTGCTCTTGGTCTCCCCTAAATCAGCCTCATTTTCTTATTACACCCCCACAGGATGCAGAAATCTAGAAAAGCAAAGCTGTTGCAATTTTACAGAAGTTTCTTCTTCCTAAACATGTTACTCATTTAAAATTAGGAATTATTATTGTAGCTGGTATTTTCACATAGACAACTGATAGAAATATAATGTTCAGCTTGTAAAGAGCTTAGTTTATGAAAAAAATGTTTTAAAATTTTGAGTAAAGATGACATCCTGTCACCAAAACAGTCATTCAGTGATGAGCAATAGTAAAGTTCAAATCTGCATTAAACTGCTAAGCTGAACAAATCCTATATAGGACTTTACTTGTAAAATGCAGACAAGTCAAACTGAATTAGATCCAACTCAACTGAGATCAACAATATTTGGCTTGAGATATATTTTGTTAAATTAACTCGGATGATCTGCTCATTCACCCAGTCTGTAAGAGGAAAATGAAAAATGCAGCCCAATCAAGGGGTGCTGGATGTGTGGAAAACAAGGAGAAGTGTGTGGTTTGATAACTGAGGAAGGAAAACATTACACAGCTACTGAAGTATGTGCCAGGCTCCACCACGTGTCAATGGCACCTCATTAAAAACCAAACCACTTGCCAGTGCCCAGGGGAGCTGCGGGATGGACGAGCTGGGGAACCAGGTGCCTGCTATGGAATGTCTTCTCCCAGGGTGCTCCAGGCTAAACGAGACACTTTGCTAGGGCACACTTCCCTTTGGCTTCCAACAACCACAATTACAGGGTGGACTTTATGAGTAGTTTAATTAACTTCTGATTTCTAGTAGTAGGAGTTCACTCTACAGAGAAAAGGCATGCAGTCCTTTTTCTACACAGAAATCTGAAGAGCTTTCTGGTACATTCAGGATCAATTCTCCTACTTTGAAAGATTTTCTGAAGAGGAAAGTTTCCTAGAGTAGGTCACGGGACTTCTAGGGCATCCATGAAAGGCATTAAAAATCAGACAAATCAGTGTGTTGCATGGTCACCTCCGTGTCACTGGGAGCAGAGTGGGGGGCGTGTTTCAGGAACAAAAGCTAGCTACCAGTCTATTTTACGTTACTTTTAATCTAAATTAACAATAGAAATTAAAAGCATTTGCCTTCTAGACTTTTAGACTCAGTTTATCATCATTTAGGAGCCCACATTTGAGGAGGATTTTGGCCAGAACCATATAATCTCATCAAAGGTACAGAGTGTACACCCTCCTTTGTGTATCATGTACAGATATCTATATACTTAAGTATTATAAATATTTCCATAAAATACAGCCTCCCTAAGGAATATCACCAAAAATAACGGATTGGAAGTAGTAGGATATAAGCAATATATAACAGGAAATGATAAATAGAAACCACAAGCTATAAATATGAAATAAAACAGTATTGAGGGGAAAAAAAGTTAATACTTACTTGAAGAAGTGATCCACTCCCAGTTTTGCTCCATTTCGAGTGAAATGCTGAGTAAAAGGTATAAGACTTTCTACATGGCAAGGAACAGAGCCTGGCTGTAAATAATACCCTGGAGTCCTCATGGGCATTGTAACTTTTGGAGCATCTGAAGAAAGAAAACATTCCCCAAAAAGTATATTAACAGCTTCCTATATCTATCCTGTCTTTCCTTTTATTAAAGGGAAATTCAATTTCTGATAAATTTATAACAACATTAACTTGCCCATCATGATACAGAGACAGGACTTGGGGAGCAAAAAGCAGAGGAAGTACTTGTACAAGTTATAAAAACATACAAGATATCAATTTTAACTGATTCAGATATGACAAATAGACATTCAATTCAAGTTAAAATCTCTTACCAGGAGTAATGCTAGAAAATGAGACACTTGAAACCCTCTGGAAAAGATAATCATCCTTGTCATAGCCCGTTATTTTGACAAAAAAAGCTTCATCTGGGGGAATGAAGTCAGAAACATTCCAGAGTCCGTAGGGCTTTCTGTCAGGGTAGTATTTCACAGGCAAGGTCTTGAGGAGTTCCCCTGTAATGCTCAGGAGTTCCAGTCGGTCTACTCTGGCTGGAAGCAGGATCCCTGTGGTATTTAGCAGCACAAAAGTAGGAATCCCTAGAAAAACAGAAACATGCTATTTTAAGTGCTAAAGAAAATAAATAATCAAAGCATGGAAGATTAAATTCCATCTCTATGGCTCGCCACCCCATGAATGCTGCATTCAGCTCCAGCCCTCAGTGACTGAGCAGGGAAAAGCTAAACTGTGCTAAGCTGTGCTCTGCTCATTAACTCTCATGGGACCCAGCTGGCTTAGGGGTTAAATTACTGATTTCCAACAGGTGTTTCTGAAATAGCAGCTCCTTTATTAACTCCTCACCCTGCCCTAGGGCTACGGAGCTTTTCTGAAGCTCCAAAAGTAACAGAAACAGCCCTGCAATTTTGAGACATTTCACAGCTAAAAATACCTGGATTTGTGTGACTTTAAAAAACCAAGTTAATACAAAAAAATAACACAGTCTGGTAAAACAGGAACTTTGGCTGCTCTCAGAGATCCAAGGCCCCCAAGAACCAACCAACAGCACCCCCAGAGTTATCACAAAGCTCATCAGAGAGTTGTACTTGCTTTGGGGGGCAGGAAATTCTTTAGGATGGACTAAAGTGGAAGCAAACCTTGCACGGGTCTGCTGGATGTCTTTCTGAAGTCCAGCGTTGGCTTCCTGGAGAAGCCAGCTCGGAAGTCGATGGTGCTGAGCCCTGTGATCCGGACAGAGTGCCTCCCACTGCTTGAGGTCTGCAAAACCACAGGGAAACACCTGGGGGTTAGCATTTCAGGAACTGCAGGAACAGCTCCTGAGCCATCCCCTGAGCTCAGGGGATAGGCTCCAGCACTCCTCAAAAACAAGACAGAAAGGAGGCTTGTGTCTGAGGCTGTAAGCAAAAACCACCTTTCACAAAGCCTCACTTTCAGATGCTGGGACCTACAACTGTGGGGCCACAAAAAGAGCCAGTTTTGTCTTGGAAATAAATCACAAACACACAAGAACGACAACGACTGGGAGTCAGCATCTGACCATTACAAAGCCTGCTAGGAAGGGGTAAATGATTCAGAACTGCACAGGAAAAAATCAGTATATTAAATATGTTTCTCTTCCCCAGCCAGGAGCTCAGCTGGAAAGCAGGGGATGCACAGGTACCTCTCACCACTGGTCTCCACCTTGTCATCAGCAAAAACCAAATCACCAAAAACCCCCACCCCTCCACCCACCCCTGAAAAGCCCGAATTTTAGGTTGTTGGAGGGTACAGCTGCTTTAGTGTGAGTAATTGTCAGTTATTTTCTATGGTTCTGTGCAGAGAAGGAAAAGGAAAACTGCTCCTTGCCAAAGGTGTGCAGGAACCCACCTCACCTGCTTCCACACCCTTCAGGCGTATGGAAGCTTCCACTGAGCCTTCCCTAGAGAGCAGTGCCTGATCCATTCCCAGGTACCCAATTCCTGGAGTTCAGTGCCCCCCTTTGACACTGCTGCACGTGAAGAGCAAATTCAGCAGTTGTTTCTTACAACCAACAGCCCAGGGACAGGCATTACACACTGTGACAAATCAACCTCTATCTGATTTAAACAACCAATTTCCTTCTATTTGGTTACCCTTTCACCTCAGCCAGAGCACCACTGAAGTGTTTTTGTATGAACCAGCTGTTAACAATACAAAGAAATACCTAATTGTGCCAAGCAAGTCCTGCTATCAAGTGTTAACTGCCAGTTAAAATTTCATTAGACAAACTCCGTGATAAAGTTTTCTTTTTATAGTTCAGTGTAGAAGGAATTTATGGTGTGAATAAACTTCTCACAAAGCTTAGGTCTTCAGTCACAGCCTTAAAATCTTTGTGTAAATAAACCGAGCCAGTGACTGAAGTAAACATAGAGAGTAAACAACCCATAGAAGATACATTGGGAAATCATTTCTCTTCACGAATTACTCAGACCTTTGGATATTTGTGAGTTTTAGGCCAGAATAACCTTGTAAAATTTTACCATTTACTAATAACCATTAACTCATCTACCACTGTCATGCCCAGGAGCTGGGGGCCTTAGGCAAACACCAGGAATTAGTTTCATCCCAAAGGATTGCTTTCCAATTAGTGTCTTCATCAAGTGTATTTTCATTACTTGTAGTTTAATATGGATCACTGGTATTGCACATTAGTGTTTCCCCTCCCAGACTGGATCACAATCAAAAGAGCAAACACTTATTTGTCACAGATGTGTTCTTGTCTTGCAAACAACACAGAAATCATTGGCCCCAATGCAGGTATCTATAAAGAAATGTATGGCCTGGCTGGCTCATCAAAGTTAAATTCAAATATTTCTACTATATGTTCAAGACATTTTTCTCCTTTTCACTTTTTTAAAGCCAAATCAATTGGTATGTTCTCTTCTCGCCAGAGCTGGAGACAGCATTATGCTGAGCTTAGGAAAACAAACCCAAAAAAATCCCAAGCCCAAGAAACTGCCAAGCCCTGCCTGCAGGAGCAGCTGCTGCCCTGGCTGGGGCTGATGACTGACCCTAAAACCTGCAGCAAGGACAGAGGTGAATACTGACTGGAGGGAAAGGTTTCTCAGTACCCGACGTGGCTGATGTTACCAAGTCCAGCAGGACACAAACCTATTTCTTTGTTATTTTTAACAACCCACCAGGTTGTCTCTATACCAGGTTTTTCAGCACTTCTGGTCATAGAATCCCAGAGTGGTTTGGGTTGGAAGGGACCTTAAAGCCCATCCAGTGCCACTCCCTGCCCTGGGCAGGGGCACCTTCCACCAGCCCAGGTTGCTCCAAGCCCCGTCCAGCCTGGCCTTGGACACTCCCAGGGATCCAGGGGCAGCCACAGCTTCTCTGGGCACCCTGTGCCAGGGCCTGCCCACCCTCACAGGGCACAATCCCTTCCCAATTCCCCATCTAACCCTGCCCTCTGGCAGTTTCACACCATTCCCCATTGTCCCATCACTATCTCCCCGTATAAAAAGTCCCTCTTCCTGCGTTTTATAAGCCCCCTGTCCTAGACAGACATTCAGACAACTCTCCCCAGAGCTGCTGAGCTTAGCATGCTTTTGTAGCTCCAGTTCTGCAGCAGGATCAATAGCTTCCCACAGGGCTGGATGGGAATTAATGATTCTTTTCAAACCACCCCTGTGCTCAGGGCAGGGACAATGCACAGCAGGGTCCATTCAGCACTGGCTGTAAAGGTACCTCACACGGGTGACTTCACCTCCAAAAATGACTCTATAGTATATAGAGTCAGAGAACAAAATAATAAATAACATAGCAAATCATTACAAGCTCCAGGACAGTAATTCAGGAGTTCTGCAATAACTTTACCTTAATTGTCCACGTTCCAGGCTCTGGATCTTTGACATTCACTACCTTAGCAGAGTTGTGGATATTCAGCAGTTCGTTCAGCCCTGATCCTTTACTGAGCCGCTTGCCTAAAACAAAGAGAGGAAATGCAGTACTGAGTAGGTGCAGCACCGCCTAAAGAAAACACAGCAAATACAACATTGTTGTGCTGGACCAATGTATTGTTGATACTTGGCTTAGTCACTACTTAGCAGTCAATGGCATTTATACCAGTCTAAACACCCTGTGGTTCTGTGCCAGAATGCTAAGAACGCTCATTTACAGATGAATGGTTCAGGCACTGGTTCTTTACAGAGGCATTTTGCTGCCCCAAGGCTGATTCTGAAGTACCAAGAGCAGGAAAACCCCCTGGCTCTTTCACAGCACTAAAGAGAAAGGTGGACAAGGGGTTGTCCCAGTGCCCATTTCTAAGACTTTATTAGACATGCCTCGACTAATTTGGGTGAAACTCCATGGATTCAGGTGATAGGAAAACAGAGATGGGGTCACAGCCTCAGCTGAGCCTGACAGCTGCACCCAGGACTGTGTGCTGTCATGGCCTGAAGAGACACACTGAGCTAATCTCTTCTCTAAACACAGCAGAATTCCTCAGGGTAGGACAGACCAGATCCCATTGCAGAGAACACATCCTGGGCATAAAATATTTCCAAGATGCTAAAAATTAGGTTATATCCTCAGGCAGAAGTCATCCAGAGAATACAAAGTATGATCTGAATTTATTTCTGGAGTGCTGTTCCAGGTTCCCAAGGCATCAACATAACAATGAGCAACAGATTTGTTCAAAAGATCTTCAGTGACAAATTAGCTCCAAATCTCTCACTGCTCAGCTGGAGGTGGGCACAGGACACAGGGTTTGATTCTGAATGTTACTGTAGTGCAAAGAATCCAGGCCTTGGTTTGCCTTTCCCCAGTAAACCAAACCATCACCTATAAACCCTAAATACAGAAACAGATGAAACGCAAATGTGTCCATAAACTTGGAATACAAGGACAAATTGTAAGAAAGAAGATGGAGGTGAGACAAAGTGAACAGAATAGGGAAGGTTTCCAGTTTTCTTCCAGCCAAACAAATGGAATATTGGGAAAAAATAAAATGTCAGAAGTGCTTATTCATTTCCTTTTTTTGCTGTCACAAAAGGAGGCATAACCTGCTTCACCTAAAGGATCGTGAATCTCGATTGCTGGTGAAGGACCACTCAAGGACACTGTGACCTCTTTCAGACTGGGATCAAAAGGGATCTGCCAAATATTTACAGCCATGGACAAATGGTCTGTAGACAGGAGATGCACTTTGGAGGCTTGGACTGCTTCTTCAACCCATTTTAACACCTAAAAGAGAAAGTAACAGTTGTTATTATACTGTCAAAAGCATTTGCTGTTGAAATATTTTCTGCTGAAATACTGTCTATACTGCCTTGTAGAGATTCCATGTTAATTCATTTTTTAAAATATTAATACTTGTAGGAAATGCAGTTTTAATACCAGATACTACCAAAGCCATGCTGAGTGTGAGGCTTACAGGGATACACAAGCAGACCTGGATACATCTCCACATGACATCCACAGGTACACTTTAGGAAGGAATTAGGGATACAAATCTGTGGGTGTTTGTGGTCATCAACTATAGCTGCATGAAGCAAGAAGGAAATGTCCCTCACCCAGGTGTACTGAGCAATTGTCATCTGGGGACTTCTTGGGTTCCTTCTCCCCTCACACACCTCACACAAATCACTGTCAGGCACAGCCCAGAGCTGGGACTAGAGCGGAACAAGGCTTTGGAAGGCATGTCCAACGCACTGCAGTTTTACCTTTAGAAATTATACATCTGGGTCCAAAAATGCTCCCAAAAGAAACTTCCATGTTCTCCTCACATATGTTGAGATGAGTACGACGCCTTTTTGTACTAGGCAGATGGGAAAGTTTCCACGGAATTCCAGGATCTCAACTCCACAGGTAAGTTTTTAAATGTATTGTAAAATTTAATGAACCCATATGAACTTCAGTTGTTGAGAGTTTCTTCAAGATCAAAACTGAAAATGGGAGGCAACAGAACGGCCCAGCTGTCTGAAGTCTGGCAGCAACTTGCTTTTGTAGCAAAATCTTTCTCCAAAGTTCAATAGGCAGTTCTGGGAGATCCATTTCCCAACCATCATTCCAAAGAGGTTTGCAATACTGCTGTAACACTGCTTTGGAAGTAGGTTTTTTTTTTTCCTTTGGGATCCTTAGAGAAAGCCCCCAAAACAACAGCGGCTTTTGTTGTTTTGCCAAAATGTGACTTGAGGATTATTAGAGGGGGAAGGGCAAATACGGCAATAATTTATAACATTTCTCCAGAGAATTTGCTCTCGCAACCTGCCCTGCTGTCAGGTCATTCCTTGGAATGCATGCTGAAACCTGGAAAGTCTACGGAGTGTGGTCTCTATTCCCATCTGTTTATTCTGGGACTCAAGAATATTTCTCAAGCAGTCAAAGCAACAGCATTTCAAGTTAACTGTTTCATTGCTTAAGTAAATGTAGGTTCATACACCCCAAAATTATATATTCTAATAATGCTTTTAAATGCATGTCAAAGAGTAGGACTGAGACAGGCGAGTGAAGATTACACTGTGAAAACAAAGCATAAACGATGTATATGATATGACATGTTTAAAAAACGGGCAACTGAAAAGTTTCAGTGTTGAATCCCAAGCTCTTCTGAGTTAGGGACCAAAGAACTGAGCCAGCCTCCAGCTGCTGTGCCAGCCCTGCTGCAGTTGGGTGATGACTGTGTCCGTGAGCACAGCTCCTTCCTGCCGAGCCTCCGAGCTCCATGGGAAACAGAGAAGGGCCAGCTGCAAGGGCTTGTTTATCCCTTTGAGTAAAGCATGCAGCTGCCTCTCCCATCAAACCAGTCCTCCTCTTTGCCACGAGGAAGGATAATGCCTGTTTGGGATGGGGGAGAAGAGGTGGCCAAACCCTTCACCCTAAGCTGTAACGTGGAGCTTTTGACTCTGTCCCCTTCATTTTACTCTTGAGGAGCAATGAGGGGCCTTTTACATTTTTAAACCTTCTGTAACCCATCTTGTCTTCAGTGCCCTCCCAACCTCCTCTTACTCCCATAACCACTGTTAGTCACAGGCTTCTGACCCAAATTCCAAACTCTTTTTTCCCCATCTAGTCTCATCCACTTTTCAAATCACTCAACAACACCCTCTTCTTCCCCCAGAGTGGAAGTGCCATGGCTTCAGTCTCCTCTACAGGATTTCTACTCACATTAAAAATCAGGAGGAAAGCTTTACTTTTAAGCAGTCTAAGGGAAACTTTTCCTTCTTACAAGAAGAAAATAAAGTAAGAAAAACCAAGTTTTTCTATACCAAAAGAAATGGAATAAGACCACTCACTAGCTCAGTCCTTGGGACATCCCAGATCTATCCACACTGACCGGTTCAGGTCATCACATTCAGCAGTGTTTCCAACACTGCTTTGGAAATTATTTCAGAGGCTTTGGGGTTTGGTTTTACTGCAAATTGTTTGGCAGTTTTTATGGAAAACTTCTGAAAGGGATTTAGTGGGGTTTTTTCACCTTAGGCAATCTCTCACAGTGCTTAAGACAAGTGGCTTTTTCTGCTCACTTCTACCTCCCAAAAGCAGAAGAAAACAAAACCAAAACAATCAAATAAAAGCTTTATCCTAGAACTTCAGTCCCAGCCAAGAGCATTTCCCATTGGCAGAGTATCACAGCATGGGTTGGGTTGGAAGGGACTTTATACACCATCCAGTTCCATCACAATCCCTCCCATAAAAGGGGATCTCAGGGAGTGTCACAGAAACAAGTTTTACCCTTCACACATAAATAATACCAAAATTCAGGTCAGAAACTGCACATCCCCAACAGCTGATTTCTTTTACCTCTGACTTCTAACCTATCTAAATCCTCTGGGAAGCTCCTCCTTTTGATCACCTTCACATCACTGCCAACAGCTTTTATCACTCCCAAGAAGATCAGTTTTTCGAGGCAACAACAATAGAAAACTGCAATTTATCTCCAACATCTGCCACTATCCAAATTCTAGGGAAGCAAGATAAAGGAACAAACCAGAGTAAATTTTTATTAAAACACCTCACCTAGTCGTTGCCTACACTGGGAATTCAAAGGGGAATGTTTACAACATTTATAAACAATTCCAGCTCTCCTGATAACTATCATGTGTTTTCATCTCTCTCCAAATTGTTTTTTCATGCACTTTTGAAATTTCATTTCTGACTTACTGGAGTTCTCAAAGAAAATAGTCCTTCATGGCTGTGGGTCAGGAACCTCAGTTACCAGCAGAGGTGGCAAGAATTGCAACAATAGCCTCAGTTAAAAGTTACCACCATTACTGGGTGAAGGATGGAAACCTGAGAGTTCATAATGTGAGGAACATTCCAGGCTAATTAGCAATCCTTTGCCTGCTAACAAGTAGCTCATTTAGAGCTGGTACTGAACGCTCAGACAGACTAGAAAAGCCACTGGGCTTCCTGGAGCCCAGAACACTCCTGCTGGAAGCTGTGTGGCACAGGCAGGGGGCAGCTGGGGAGGCTCTGGTTAGAGATGGCACTGCACACCTCCTGAACATCAGGGGAAGTCACGGATTTGCGTCCTGACACAGCAAATGGAAAAAGGAAGGAAGGGAACAGTTGGAGAGTGCACATACCAAGACCAGGACATTCAGAATTTCCCCTTCTGCTCCCTAACCCACACTCAGGTCATTTAAAGATTTAGAGGATAACCCCTTCCCTGTTTTCTCTACACATTGCAGAGCTCAAGCAAAATTACCTCATTAACTTGCTTTTTGTCCAAGTGAAAAACCTGCCCAGAGCTGGTCGAGGCGATTTCTTCATAGACCTTGTAGCCAATGTGATCCCTGTCATCACAGTCCCCAGTCAGCACAAACACCACCTGGGTTGAAAGCAAAGAGTACATCATTTGGCACGTGGTGTATGTTAGGGAAACATTGCAATGACCACAGAAGAATGTATTGCTTGGGCTGGGCATGAAGGACAGAATCACTGCACTCAGGGCTGGTGGAAAAGGCAACGAAGAAGAAAAGGAACAGACAAGAACCCCTTTACACTGATCCTCATCTGTCAGCCCTGTACTTCACACAGTATTTATTTTACAGCAATATAAAAACATCCACATAAGTGGTAAGCTGGCCAAGAATACATATACGGGTATCAGACTCAGCTGCACTCTTCCATTTATACCATTAAAAAGAATAGCCCTTTAAGTTTGGCTTTTTGGTTTTGTTTTTCAACCAGATCAGGCAACTCTCTGTTTGAAAAAAGAAGAAAACAAAAAAAGGTCCCTAGAATGCAGTGTTATGATCCCTTCTGTAAAAAAGGGTTCATTTTTTCACTCTGTGAAAAGGTTTCACTGAGCCTCACACAGGAGAACTTTACCCTCTGTCACTGAGAAACAGGGCACTGAAAACCACAAACCAGCTCAGAATGCAAGCCCTCTGTACCTGTGACTGTTTCTGCTGGATGAGCTGAAGCACCTCGTGGGTCAGTCTGTAATCCTTGGATCTGGCATCAGTAAAGACATAGATGAAGGAACCAGGCAGGGAAATTTCCAGAGCGATCTTTATTGCCCCAATGCTCATCTCTGGACAGTCTCCACCACCCTGGTCACAAGCAGAAGAAAAACAAAGCATTTTTTTAAGAAAAAAGAAACGTGCCAGATCAGGTGCTTTTTGGGGATATTCAAGACAGATACTTTCTTAACTTGTAATCATTTATTCCCTTTTTTTACCCTAAGGATTGCGTGGTTGCTGCAAGGTGCTGGCACAGACAATTCCAAAGGGAAGAGAAACTCCAAGGAAGAGTTGTGGTTGGTGCCATGGTCACTCTCCTCCCCGTTCTGCTCAGCTCCAGCCCTTGTGGCAGCTCCATTTCCCACTCCCACCCCTCCCTTCCCTGGCAGTGTCCCTGCTCTGGTAGCACGAGCAGATGGGAGATGATCCCACGGCACTGCCGAGCTCCAGGAACACCTTTGGACACCAGAACAGCAGGAATGTGCCCTGGACTTCCCACTGGGGCAGGACCTGAGCACAGGGGCACTCTCTCCCAGAGACCTGCACTGTAGCAGCTGCAGAGCTGGAGGCTTTTCAGAGCATGTGTTTAACCAAAATGCTTCCAAGCATGACTTGAACTTTATAGGAAAGGATCAGTTTCTCTTCCTAAATGAAGAATTTGGGAAAAATACTGTTTAAATAAAAGCTGACTTTAGCTCTCATAAAAATTAACTTGGCATACTGGAGAAAGAACTTTCCAAAAAGTTGGTATGAACTGTGAAACCTGCCCTGTCAACTGCAACAGAGCTCTGCATGTTCAGCATTTAATGTAAAATTCCTTTTCAACACCAACACACCTTCACACACATGTATATACAATATCCACATGCTGAGAAGGAAGAGGAAAACAGGTAATGCAGTTGCTGCATTGAATTTTAATTCTTGGCATCCAAAATTATGTTTTGAGGTTAAACATTCACACCAACACAAAAACCAGAATAAAAACCTGCCTCTCCATTCCTCATACCAGAGAATTTTGGTTGTCCTCAGTGAAATGTTCATGTTGGTAACAAGTTTAATCTATCAGTATTCTTAACCCAATTTCAAAGCAGGAATATCATTAAATTTCTCATCTCTTTTAAAGAATAAGCACTTTGCCATTATTCTTTCTAGAAGTCATATAAGAGTCATCGCTCTTTTTATGTCAGTCCTTCCTGCACCTGGCCTTACTTTTACGGGAAAGGCCAGTGGCAGACTCCAGACAGCCTGAAATTCAAGGGAGAATCTATTTTTATTCCCCTGATGTAGAAGAGTATTTTCAAAAGGCAACTGGGCAGAGCTACAACTCATCATCATCATTATTATCATGGAATGCTTTGCGTGGGAAGGGATCCTAAAGCCCATCCAGTGCCACCTCTGCCCTGGGCAGGGACACCTTCCACCAGCCCAGCTTGCTCCAAGCCCCGTCCAACCTGGCCTGGGACACTTCCAGGGCTCCAGGGGCAGCCACAGCTTCTCTGGGCACCCTGTGCCAGGGCCTGCCCACCCTCACAGGGCAGGATTCCTTCCTACCGTTGAAGCTGGTGTATTGCCTTCATTTAAAAAAAAATAGTAACATTTTCCATTCAATATTTCCTGCCTTTCTCTCCAAATTAAATATGGTTACAATTACCCTGTGAAGCTTTCTGGAAAGACAGAGGTGAGGAAAGCCCAGCAGGCATCATTTTCCCTTCAATTTGGACAGGCACACACAAATGGAGTCAGCTGAGCTCATCTATGCTATCCCCCCATTTAAAATCTCTTTACTGAAATGGCATTGTAAACACCTACGAATGGGTAAAGCTAGTATGTAAATTAAAAAGCACTACCAACAGCCTTACAGAATACTATGTCATTCATGAAGTTGTCTTTTTTGCACTGAGCAATGCTCAAATCAGCCCTTTCCACAGCTGCTGACACGAGTGCCTTGGCATCTGTACCCCAGGGCCGTGGAACACTCCAACTCTGAGAATACACTTTAAAGATTGTTATACAGACAAGATTTCAGTATGGTGCTTATGCAAATTAATATCCATTGTGAAAATTTAATGCTAGAATACACAAAAAATCTTTTTAACTCTAAAAAATAATGGAGGCACCAAGGAGCCAGGTCCAAGTCCTTGTCATGCTGTCCGTAAGAATGATTCCCAGTTAAATCCAGAGCAAACACAGGTAACCCAGGATAAGGTTCTTCACCAGGTCAGTGACAGCCCTCATTTAGCTGAATGAGCACATCTTGGAAGCAATTATGAAATATGCAATCAATCAGCATTAAAGAAAGAAACCTAAACTTCGTTAGGCAGTGACTTTCAAACATCTTGCTTAGAAACAGAGTTTGAAATTCCCAAAAGCTTCATCTAAATCATGTACTTTTTAGAAACAGCTGCCCATATTGCCCATAAGTATTGAGAAAACAAAACATCTGGAAGGATTTTGGAAGTTTAAACTTCCCCATGAAGGAGGGAAGCATAATAGCTATTGTTTTCTCTGAATTCAAACCTTCTGCCAGCTTTTAATCTTCAAGCAATCTGTTCCCGCAGGGATTACACCCTGTGCCAGTGTCTGAGGGAGAGCCTGTCTGGCACTGCTGACTCCAGCAAGGTTTGCCACAGGTCAGGAGTATTTTTCTTGATTAAAGACAAGACAATAGGAACATATTTTCTGCCACTCAGGGTAACTCCATTCCAATTCTTCCCTTTCTTTCCTTCACCTGAGGGCAGGGCTGGAGCTGTGCCAGGGCAGGCTCAGGGTGGATCTCAGGGAAAGGTTCTTCCCCCAGAGGCTGGTTGGCACTGAACAGGCTCCCCAGGGCAGTGGGCACAAATCAGGATGAGCAGAGAACAGAAAGAGGACAGTTGGCGCAGGTAAATGGCAGAGGTGAGTGACCTACAGCCTCGTGAATCCTTGTAGCAGCAATTTCAGCACAAGAGGAAAGATAAGCACAAGGAAATGAAGGAACCACAAAGAAGTTACTCACCTGAACATAAAGTTCCCTGAGTTCAAATTGAAATTTCTTGGGATCTGTGGTTATTGTCACTGGACCAATCTCTAAGATGGAAAAAAAAAAAAAATTGAAAATATGATGCAAACACAAAGTTATCAGAAGGCATCTGATAGTAAAAAAATGAAACTAAAAGCATGAACAGAAAGAAAGAGTTGAGAAGGAGACCCCCAGCACTGAAACCCATGAATCCAAACCTAGTAACTTTCTATCATTCCAGTATGACCAATTTCTACGAGCCTCAAACATTTGCAGGCACATAAAGCCTTCTGTCTTTAACCTTTGATTTTGACCAAACATTTCACTGCTTAGTAATCAGAAGGGATCAAAAGACCCCAAAACAAATGTGGCTGGACCAAGGAATAATGTATTTTTCCAGAAAGAGGCTCTTCAACCTGGAGAAGAGAAGGCTTTGGGAAGACCTTACAGCAGCCTGAGTACATAAAGGGGCTCCAGGGGAGCTGGAGAGGGACTTGGGACAGGACACAGGGAATGGCTTCCCACTGCCACAAGGCGGGTCAGATGGGATACTGGGAAGGAATTCCTGGCTGGGAGGGTGGGCAGGCTCTGGCACAGGGTGCCCAGAGAAGCTGTGGCTGCCCCTGGATCCCTAGAAGTGTCCCAGGCCGGGTTGGACGGGGCTTAGAGCAACCTGGGCTGGTGGAAGGTGTCCCTGCCCAGGACAGGGGTGGCACTGGGTGGGCTTTAAGGTCCCTTCCAACCCAAACCATTCCATGATTCTGTGATTTTAGGTAAACACGAGGAGGCCTTTCTGGACAGAACACACATACTGCCTTTGTACCTTTACCTATGGAAAAAAATAAAGAAAAGGAAAAAAAAAGAAAAGAAGAGGTGCCACATCTCTTCCCAGAAAAAGAACTGTATACCTCTGGCTGGAAAATCCCTGTGTGAGCCCAATACCCAATCCCAGTGTACCTTGCAGGAGCTGCCAGAAAGAACCAAAGCAGAAAAAGATTTATTCATGACATTGTCCATGTCTTTGTCTATCGAGAAAAGGCAGGACCTCAAACTGCAGTGGCCTGGGGTGTGTCAGCAACAGCAGCAGGTACGTGAGCACTTCCCAGTCCCACTGAGCTGCCCCTCCAACAGCTCCCTTCCCAAGGGTATCCAGTGTGACTCCAGCCAGCTGGTTTCCTGTGGCTGTGATTTCCTGCCTGTGCACCTTCATCTGCCTTGGCAGGGGTGCCCTGCATTCCTGCCCCGCTCTGGGCAGGCACCCCTGCCCCGGCCCAGGGCCAGCACTGGCCCCCACCCAGCTCAGCGGGGCCAGGGTGCTATGCCAGAAAGAAATAAATACAAATACACACAGACATTTTTGCCAGCTGAGTGCCCAAACCACTCCAAGGGATCAGCTGAGTGCCTGCAGACAAAGGGGGGCACGATTGTGCTGTCAGGGGAAAGGCAAAGCAGGAAAGTGCAGCAGAGCCAATTCCATGCAGCCGTAGCTCACAGGGAAGTGCTGCCTCAGCAGACCTCACAGTGCTTTCCAACCTCTATAAAAGTTAATATGCACTTATCTTCTATATAATCTACACGTTTTTCTGCTTTAAACAGTCCAAAGTTTTATTTCACTGCAGTTTCAACAACAGCCATCACTAAGGTCTACTCTAACACACCCCTGTTTGCTGGGGGGGCTCTGTTTACAAGTGCCTTTTGCTAAGTGCAGGGTTTAATTTGTTTGAAAGCCACCCAAGAGATCACACAAAACCTTTCCTAGAACATTAAACTGTCTTAGGGGTTTTTTTTGTATGGCTGAGTCATTTATCTGTGCATGTCATGTACAAAAATACTACAGTGTGATCAGAAGAGCTGCTGTAAGGACTCATCGCTCCTTCCCACACCTCATCCTGCCGTGATCCCACTGCTCCCACTCCAGCTGGCACCATTGTCCTTCGGGCAGCCTTTAAAGCCAGCACCTGTAATAAAGCTCCCTCCACATTGTTTTCCTTCAGATGTATCCCCTGACAACTGAAAGCACATCACTGAGTAGGGTTTTTCCATACAACCCCACTGGCTCCATTACTCCCAGCAGCTGAGGGATTAGGTTTTTCAATCTAAAGCAGTAAACCCTTTGGAAAGGCTTTTTTTCCCCCTATAAAATAAAGATCTGAAAAGCAACACTACTGCAGCTAAGCTATAACAGCCCATCAGGTGGGCTGGGATGAGAACTTGGCCTTGTTCCCCCTCAGGCAGCCAGAGCCCTTGGCCAAGCTTCCTGCAGGATCCCACCAGGGCTCCAGCTGCCCTCTGCCAGAGCCCAGCAAAGAGCTGCCCTGGGACACGGCACCTGCATCAGGAGCTGTGCCACCAGCACGAGTGACCTGCCTGCCTGAAAAGCTGTCCTTGCCTTCACAGCCTCCACCAGCTCCACTGTCCTTCATCCTCACCCCGTGGCCTCGAGGTGCAACCCAAGCAAGGCCATTTGAGCAGCGAGGGGAACACAGGGGAACACGGGGGAACACAGGGGAACACGGGGGAACACAGGGGAACACGGGGGACACGGGGGACACGGGGGACACGGGGGACACAGGGGACACGAGGGAACACGGGGGGACACGAGGGAACACGGGGGGACACGGGGAACATGGGGGACATGGGGAACATGGGGGAACGCGGGGGAACGCGGGGGAACACAGGGGAACACGGGGGAACACAGCCCTTCAAAGTGCTCAGGAGGGACAAAAGTGAGAGGACACTGGAAGAAGTGTTTTATCACAGACTATCCTGAGCTGGGAGGGACCCACAAGGACCATCCAGTCCAGCTCCTGGCCCTGCACAGACACCCCAACCATCCCCCCTGTCCCTCAGAGTGTTGTCCAAACCCTCGTGCAGCTCTGGCAGCCTTGGGGCTGTGCCCACTGCCCTGAGGAGCCTGTTCAGTGCCAACCAGCCTCTGGGGGAAGAACCTTTCCCTGAGATCCAACCCGAGCCTGCCCTGGCACAGCTCCAGCTGTTCCCTCAAGTCTTACTTGCCAACTGGGAGCTATCTCCAAAAGGAACCCTTGGAAGGATTGGCAAGCTCTGTCACAAAACACCACAGAAAGTTCTTACAGAGGCTTAAATTACCAATACACTAAGAACCTCAAAACTTGTAAAGTCTAAATCAAGTTGCAGTGGTGACTCTGGACGCAGAATGAGGCCTCAGTGCAGCTCAGTGCAATGGCTGCACAGCAGATCCATAGAACCATTTAGGCTGGAAAAAACCTCCAGAATCATCGACTCCACATCCAAAATGGCCCAAAGTCTCAATAACTGCATGACACAAGTCAGACATCACCCAAATCAAGCAGAGTTACAAACCTGTCATTCCAAATACAGAATATTCACTCAGAAAGTACATCCTGCAAACACAGCAAGCAGAAGAGAACAACACTTCTTTTAACTTCACTAGTTCATTAGGCAAAGGCTGACACGTGGAATACTCTAAAAGAGTGGTTTGGGTTGGAAGGGACCTTACAGATCACCTCATCCCACCCCCTGCCACGGGCAGAGACACCTTCCACTAACCCAGGCTGCTCCAAGCCCCATCCAGCCTGGCCCTGGACACTGCCAGGGATGGGAAGGTGTGGTTTTCCATTCTGATTAATCCATTTTAGGCACCTCTATGGGAATGTTTGGTGTAGTTTGCTGTGGGGGTCTCCTCATTGCTCCAAAGTTTTCCTGGTCCTCCAGAGGGGACTGTGGAAAGGTGAAAAACCTGAAAAAGCCCCAGCAAAGCATCAAGGCTTTGTGAGGCAGCAACTCAACCCTCCTGTCTGCCAAGCACAGTGTAAATGTCAGCTCTGTCAGACTGACCTGCAGATCCCAGAGTTGATGTTGCCTGCACACAGAAACCAACAGCACTAGACAGGGAACGTTTAAAGGAATGGCTGCGCATTCCTGAACAAGGACTGCATTTCCTAAACTCAAATCACAAAACTCAGTGTAGCCACTGTGGTGTCTGAGCTTGTACCTAAGGAATTAAACAACTGTGACAACAGAAAATGGAGGAACAGGATTCTGACACTTCCTTTCCAGGGCATATCTGGTCAAAACCTCCTCCTCAGTAAATGAGAAAAGCCTTTGGTAACCTGAGAAACTGGCCATTCCTAAAGTCCCTGCTGTTTTTCCATGGCTTTGTGCCACACCTCAAATGGCCCCATGTTTATGTACAAGCTGAGTTGGGAAAACTACACATTCCCCAGGACACACAATCACACATAATTACACTGAGGGTGACTGCACTCTTGGCACTCCCTGTTCTGACCATGGAACACATCTGCACCAAATGTCTGCTGGAACAGCTGGATGCTCCAGGACATCTAGCAAAGGAATATGGAAGCCATTTGCCTACCTCTCATCAACTCAGAACACTGCATTTGTTTGTTCCAGAAAAAAAAAAAAAAAAAAAAAGTCTAATTGATACTTGGTAGTTGAAGGAATTTTGGCAGAGATGCTGAGTCCTGTGGAGCACTCTCAGCCACAGAATTCCTCCTCCTAATTCACAGCAAGGACATTTCCCTAATGCAAACCCATATCCAGGATCAAAAAATAAATAAACAAATAAACAAAACAAGAGATCACCCCCAAAGATCTCCACACCTTTGGATACTTCCGAAGAAATACATTCTTCAGAATTACAACACTACAAATGAAAAAGAAAAAAGGAAGAACCAAACCCCAAAACCCAACCAACAGAACAGCAGCAAAGCACTGATAATAGCAATACTAATTTATATTCAGTTATTTCTTCATTACATAGTCTACAGCTCACTAATAAGATGTTTTCCCCACCTTGTAATGCACAGAAAACCTGGGTGACTATTGTATTTCACATCCTTTTTGATCTGTGAAGTGGACTGGCCAGTTTAGCACTGGGCTCCAGCAATCCTGACAGTTCTGGGGATCAAGAGACTAAGGTGGGTTTCATATATCCATACACAGACATATAGGTTCATATCCACACATCCACACCCCTGCCTGCCCATTTACATAGAGATATATATGAAACATCATTTTCACCACTAGTAAAGAGATGTTTAAGGGTTGGAAATAATCAGCTGGGACAGCTAAAATGCTTAAACCAAGATCACTGCCAAAAGCAACCGGTGTACAATTATTCCTTAAGAGTGCTGAGCACTGAGCTTTATCTGATTTAATGCTCCTCTCAGAGAAAGGGGATTATATCCAATTCTTTGTAAAGCTCTGCCTCTAATTCTTCTGCAGACCTTTAGGAGCAGCCCCTCTAAGGATTAAAGAGGTCAGAATATTGCCAGGGTTCCTCACCAGCTGTTGTCCTGGGGGCCCAGGAGCACAGGCCTCTCATTTCCTACCAGCAAATTGGGTCCTGCCGGCCAGGACTTCCCCCACCACGGATCCCTCAGGAGCTACCGCTGGAAGCGATTCCCAGGACTCACCACACAGGTTCATCACACAGCTACAGCGACAAAGCACTTTCCACTGCCATCTCAAAGGGCAGTGACTGCTTTTGTTCCTCACACAGCTGACAAACATACCTAGAATTAGAGGGTTGTTTTTACCATTATGATTTAATGCAACCAAAATGACTGCAAACTTCTATCACAGACTACTAAAACCAAGCCGCTGACTCTGAAAATATAAGCTAGAAAAAGATTACTAAAGACCAAAGGTAAAGCCTTGTGCTTCATTCTAACACAAGTTTTGGTAACAATGTGCCTTAGTAAGTGCCACGTTTGTAGCATTATTTCCCATTGTTATAACAGTTATGAGCCCATGACTTTTTTTGTTTTTTTAAAATAACAGTAATGACAATGACAATAAAATAACAATAACAATAAAATAACAATAACAATAAAATAACAATAACAATAAAATAATAATAATAACAATAATAATAATAGTAATAACAAAATGGAAAAGTACGATTTATGTTTAATTTCTTGGAAAAGCTCACTGGACCCACAGTGGATCAAGTCTAATATGCTCATCTTTTGTCTACTGCAATAAGCATAAAGTTTGACTTGTGGGCCTCAAGTGTGGTTGTCTAAAAGTTATTAATACAAATCAGGGGCAGATTGGCCCAGCACAATAACAACCAGCACACTGTTATCTCCACCTCCTGAGAGCTACAGTCATAAACCACTGGGTGTGCAGAGTGACCTCCTCTACCCAGAGATGGTTAAAATAAATGCAGGTTTGCCACAAATTCTTTCTTCAATGGCTGGTGCACAGAACAGCCTCAGAAATTCTCAAGCCCCTTGCACGAGTGGTACATCACACCACACCACGAAATCTGCTCCCTCTGCCTGCAAGGAAGCAAGTTTGAATTCAGTAGAACTACAGGTTGATTATTGTTCTGAGGAAATAATCCACCTGAACATCCCCTCTAGAAGGTTTTGTCTATTCCTGGTGCACAACTAAGAGGCAAAGAGACCAGAATACTTTAAGTTTTAACCACGTGGAATCAAGTTCTGACTATCATGGCTACTAAGTGTCCCAAGAAGATTAACACAAAGCCAGGTGGTTTTGCCCTTTCCCGGGACAAGCAAAGGAGCCAAACCCTGCAATCCTCCCTCCTGTTGTCCTTTGCACCGCCCCGGAGGTCCGTTCCAGAGGGCAGCATCCAGGGTGTCTGAGCTGCCTCTGGCCAGCCCCTGAGAGTGGTTGCCCAAATCACGGGACTGGCAACTCGGCTGACAGTACCTGGGAGAGGCCAGAGGGCTGAGGGAGCCAGGGAGATGATGGGAAGCTGCTACAAGCAGGGGGTCCCTGACACCCAAGCCTTGAGCCTGAGCACTGAATCCATCAGAACTGCTGTGCGTGCTCTCCTGCAGCTCCCTGCGTGCAGAGGGTTTGGGTTTGTGCCTGCCTGCCCAGCACTGCCCCCAGTGCAGACGTTTTCTAGCAACAAAAGGCATCAGCAGATACAAGGGAAAAAGAGCTCTGAGGAATGTGCTTCCCTGAGCTCACAGTGCAGGCCAAGCAGCTGATGAGGGCTGAGCTCCCTCACTGTACAGCCTGGGAGCTGTTCCACTGAACATCTGAGAAGACCATCAGCTCCTGCTCTGTTTGTGTTTATTTCCCCTTGTTAACAACAAGCTGAACCAAATAAAGCTCAGCTCGCAGTGCTCTTCAAATTCCTTCTCCAGACTGAGCTCCAGCTCAGTCCAGGTCTATCTGTGTCTCATCTCTGGGCCTGTGTATTTTGGCAGTGCTCCTTCTGCACTTGTAACAGTGCTGGATAAGGGACTTGCCCTGAGGAATGAGCAGCAATGAAACAACCACACATTTCCCAGCGCTGCTTTGGATGCGTTACCTCAACACTCTCCAGTCGAACCAAGTATGACTGAAAACTCAATTTTTGATTCACAATTTAAACTCAATGTTGCACTGCAAAATGAACTTATTTACTGTGACATCCAGCACAGATTGATTTTGAGCTGCTGCTGGCCGGGAATATCTGAGCTCCACTGTCAGGAGCCTCCTGGCACTGCAGGGTACCACCACCTCATCCCTGAAGCTCCTTCTCCTGCTTCATGGAACTCTGGTTCCCACTGTGTCCCCAAATGTATCTCACCATAGGAGGGGTCCAGAGATTGACTGGCAAAAAAAAAGAAAATCACAGCTTCTTTTATTTTTCCAGAATAGATGAGTCCAATTACAAGGGCTAATTAAAAACTTCTGCTGCCTGGAAGATTATATTCCCAGCTTACTTCCTTCAAAGAGACTTGGAAGATCCTTGGAGAGGGCTACCTTACTGAAGCCAAGTCAGCTTTTTGATCATGAGACATCAACAAAACTGAAAAAGCAACTGGCTCATTGTTGCTGGAACTGCAGCCACATTGCTTTCCGGAAGGCTATGGAATTACTACTGCACTCAGCACCCACAGCTACACAAAAACAGACCCTGGAAGCAAAGGAAGTCACCAAGAGCAACTTGAGCATCCTGAGAGCAGGACAATCCAGTAGTGCTCAGCGGGACGAGGGGAAAGGCTCTGCATTCCCATCAAGCACACAGTGAGATGCCGAGGCAGGAATGGTTCTGCCTCCTGGTTGTGACTAACCCAGCAGTGCTGTTTGCTGAGGGACTGTTCAAACCAGAGCACAGCACTGACCCAGCAGGGCTCAGCACTGCCAACACACGTGGCAACCAGGACTTCCAGAGGAGGTTCCCATATTAATGCTGGGCTTTAGCAGGCTCATGTTGTGGTTATGTCTTCACATGGTAAAAGGTGAATTTTTTTCCATCATCATACCCATCATAGGCTTGGGTGGGAGGGGACATTAAAGCTCACCCAGTGCCACCCCCGCCATGGGCAGGGACACCTTCCACCAGCCCAGGGTGCTCCAAGCCCCGTCCAACCCGGCCTGGGACACTTCCAGGGATCCAGGGGCAGCCACAGCTTCTCTGGGCACCCTGTGCCAGGGCCTGCCCACCCTCCCAGCCAGCAATTCCTTCCCAATATCCCATCTGACCCTGCCCTCTGGCAGTGGGAAGCCATTCCCCTTGCCCTGTCCCTCTATCCCTTGTAAACAGTGTCTCTCCATCTTTCCTGTAGCGCCCACAGGCCCTGCAAGGCCACAGTGAGGTCACCCCAAAGCCTCTCCTCTCCAGGCTGGACAATCCCAGCTCTGCCAGCCTTTCCTCCCAGCAGAGCTGTCCCAGCCCCATGCTCATCTCAGTGGCCCCCCACCTAAAGCACAGATGCAATTTGGTTTATCAGGTGTGAACAGGCCTGTGGAGGCTCCTTTGACAAGAGGGAGCTCCATGACCTGGGACAAAGCACAATTTGCACTCAAAGCTCACACACACTGGGGTAACCTTTAGGGTTTTTTCCTCCAAAAGAGGATAAGAGAAACACGAAACTAAAATGCCTCCAGATGCCAGACACAATCCTTGAAAAATTATTTAATTAAATTTTGTTCAGAAAATTATCAGCAAACCACAAAATTAGTCAATTAGCCCTAAACAAAGGAAAAAGTGAGACACTAACCACAGACCTACCTACACTTACATAATTCAAACACTACTAAATAGATTCTCCTGTTTTCATACCAAGCCACTGATCTCTGAATAGGACACAAAGAAGGAAAGAAAAATGGTTTCTTCTAGAAAATTCTAGGAATAAACCCAACATTCTAGGCTACGAGCCCATATGTGTGTGTGTGTCCACAAATATACATCCACATGCATGAACATCACCTTTCAAAAGGCTTTAGGATTTATCCAGCTGCCATCCTGTGAGAATAGAGATTTCCAAATATAACAAAAATCAAGCAGTCTGAGGCCTGCTGCTGGGAGAAAGAAGTGTCATGTTCAGTACAGAACTCAGATATTCTGCATGAGGTTACTCTGTACCTAAAACACTCTTTTTTTCCTTTTTAGTACTAAAAATGCATCTGCTTTCTTTCCAAGTCAATGACAGAGGTTTTATTGATTTCAGGTAGAACAGGGCCCAGCTCCCCTCCAAGTATTCCAATATAAAACAAATTGCTAAAGGATTACCAGTGTAAAACCATTAGAAACCCAAACCTTTCAGGCATTACATCTGTAAATTCAAATCTCCATGCATCATTCTGACTAAGGCTCCACTTCCCAGAACTAATCTGCAGCTGACAGAACATGGAATGTCACAGCAGATAACACTGTCTGTACACACCAGTTATTCACTCTGACAATACCCAGTTGGGAATATTATCCCCAGGGCTCTAACAAGGGTCCAGTGATGCCTCAAATACCCTGTGAATAAAGAGGCATCAATTAGTTGAAGTTACAGCATCTATTTAAAGATGTTCAAAGAAGGGCAGTTACTGGTGTACCAAATTAAGGTGAACTTTCTGGTCCTTTCAAAGATCTATTATTAATTTTGACAGTGAAAACTGTAAATAGTTCCTTTTCTATTTCTACCTAACAGACACATTTCTTTCTTCTGGTGAGGCTCTGTTTGAGAGGTGGGACCAGATGATTTCTTGAGGCCCTTTCCAAGCTGGGCTGTTTGCAGGACTCTACTGTACAGGATGGTGATGGGAGAAAGCTGCAGAAAACAAGACTGCAAAACAGCTTCTCTGTCAGAGCCAACCCGGGCAGAAAAGGACTCTGAAACATTTCTGTTCTATTTAAAAATATGTGGTTTGGCTTTAAATGCCAATTTAAAAGGAAATATCTAGCAAGTTTGTGATGGGCAGAAAAGCCTCCCAAAAGCTTCATTAGAGACTGTTTACTTTGGTAAGTGGCAAGTCAGCTGCAAGCAGCTCTCTCCCATCCCTTCCCTTCTCCTGTATCATCTGTAATTGTGTCATTTTCTAAAAGGCACCAAGAAAAACATTTTTAAGCAGCAGAAATCATTCAAGTAAGGAATAAACTTCTCCCAGGACTCTGGGGACCCAAGGCTGAGAAAGTCAAACGCTCCCCACAAGCGGGGCGAGGGAGGGATCACGCGCCAGGCTGGGGAGAGTCTGCGGAGCTGCCAGAATAGCTCAGTGCTGACAACAGCCTGATGTGTCTCCTTCCCTTCCAGGGGCCAAAGCAGTGGGAATGCCTCACTTCTGGTCCTTCCCAGCTCAGCTCCCCTCATGGAGTGAGGGTGGCTGCTGGGAGCCCTTTGCAAGCACACTGAACTCACAAGATGTTGGTGTCTCCCCTCTGCAGCACCGCACTTCACTCCATTCTCTAACCTGGCAGGAGAATGGAAAACCAGAACTTGTCCCTGCAGCAGCCACACAATCAGTCTCTGAGAACGAGTTTTTGTTAAAGGAAGTCTCTGACTCCGTGCTGCTCAAGTGTGGCTGCAGGACAGACATGTTTACTTTTCACTGGAAACAGCACCTGCACATTCACTCACTCAGGTAAGCTCTGTGGTACATAAACAACCCCCAGGTCAGGTCTGAGCATCATTTCTGCCCACAGTCATTTGCTGTACAACACTGTGACCTCAGACAGGTAGCAAAACATGCAGATTCATGGAAAAGACCTCTGAGATCAGTGAGTCCAACTGCTCCTCCAGCAGTGGGAAGCCACCACTAGACCATGTTCTCAGGTGCCACAGATACGCGCGTTAAATCTCTCCAGGGATGGTGACACTTCCCTGGACAGCCTGTTCCAGTGCTTGACAACCCTTGGAGTGAAGAAATGTTCCTAAGACCCAATCTAAACCTCCTCTGGCACAACTCGAGGCTGTTTCCTCCAGTTCTATATAACAATAGAGTTTTAAATATCAACTGAGAAACAACTAGAGAAGATCCACACTGGAAGACAGTTGTGCACTTGTGTGGAAAACACCCCTTTCAGGTGGCTTTGGCAGCTCTAAAGCAGCAGCTCTGGGGTTTTACCACCAGCAGCCCAGCCAAGCACACAGAGTGTGTCATTGTCTCGGTGTGACCTGGCTCCATGCAGGATCAGCATCCTAAAAGCTTCATCCTCCTTGAGACTCTACCTAAACCCTCCAGGGTCTGAGGGGTTTCTGAAGTAGATGATACTGCCCGACTAAGCTGAAGGACTTGCCCAGAGAAGCTGTGGCTGCCCCATCCCTGGAAGCTGGACCAGGCTGGCCAGGGCTTGGAGCAAGCTGGGATAGTGGAAGGTGTCCCTGCCCACGGCAGGGGGTTGGCACGTGATCTTTCAAGTCCTTCCAACCCAAACCATTGTGGAATTCTGTGAATCTACGATTCCCTCACGTTGCTGGAAGGATTTAATAGATTGCATGGATTACATGTGAATAGACTGTCTGTGCTTTGGGCTTCACAGCAAAAAAACAACCAGGTCTCAGCTGTAGCTGTGTCCCCTTCCCACCTGTGAGCTGGTAGGGAATGAGCCTTTGCTGACAGCAGCAGCCTTGTGTGCAATGCCTTCCCTTCCTGCAGGTCTGGCTCGGGACAAACCCAGTGTTAAGGCTCCAGAAGTGTTTTAAAGGAGCTAGTTTGAAGCCCAGTTCACAAGGCCAGCACAGATGCCTGTGTGTTACAGGGCCTGGCCCTTGCCTGCAGCTGTGCCCGATGCCATCCATGAGTCCCACAGGTGGCAGTTGCTCCCTGTCCACTGGCAGCTCCCTTCCAGACACCCTGCCTTTTGCCATCTCCTCCCCACGAGCAGTAACTGCAGGCAGCTCCTCCCAGCAAGATCAGGACAGCGTGGCTGGGGAGCTGCCGATCCCTGGCTGTGCCCGCAGAGCCCGCAGAGCCCCCGGGGCAGATGGGCAGCACCACTGAGCACCACACCTGCCTGACCGCGGCAGCTCACTGGCTACGGGAAACCTGCTTCATGGCTCTGGGAGAAGGAAAAGGAAAAAAAAAACCCTAGAATATTTCCACTTAATGCCGGTTTGAGTGTCCGGTAGTTTTTAGGAAACCGTGGAAGAGAGGGAAGCATTAAATACTATCTGTGGCTATAAAATTCCACTGAGTTTTAGTAGTGTAAAAATGCAAGCATGTTCCAAACTAATTCAAAAAGCAGATGTGAGGAGGGAGGGAGGAGGGAAAGAGGATGAGAACATTAACTTTTTTACCTTAAACAAAAGTCTTTTCCTTTCACATGAGGGTAACTTAAATCAGTTACAGGAATACAATATCCAAGAACTTGTTTTCTGTTTGCTCATCTTGTAAAATGTGTGGGAAATAATGCCACTGTTAAGGTTTAGACAAATTAATTTAGACTAACTGATTTGTGTGAACCCTGTATTTCCCAATTTCACCTTATGTCTGCTCTAGTCCAACCAGACTGGAAAGTGCTCAGATGACTACTGGAAAAGCATGGAACTCTCATTTGGAAATAAAATAATCAATGCTAAATAATTACCAAAGTTACTCTCCGAGTCTTATTGCAGTTTAAAAAGGGAACCATTTACCATGATGATTGTTTTCACTAAACAGCTCAGCCTGTTTATACAACACAGAGCACAAAGATTTCTTCTCTGGGGAATTCAGATCTGTGACCATAAAGCCATCAAGCTCCAAGCATCAGTGCTACCACCTGACTAGTACTGTTTCTGCAGGTCAATCAAAAGCATATTTTCTACCAGACACAAGGCAGACCATGAGAAAATTCCCACTGAACACACAGGTGCTTTCAAGCACACTCTGATGTGTTTGAAAATATCCCACTGGGATATTTTCAGTGGCAGTCACTCCCCTTGCAAGTCAGCTTGAGGGAACAGGGAGTAAATTCCTGAGCTTCTGCAGCCCAAGGTAGGAAGTGAGGGTGCCACCAGTGAACATCGTAGACACCAGTGCCACCAGGATTCCACTGTGGAATCCTGGAATGCTTGACCTTAAAGCTCACCCAGTGCCACTCCTGCCCTGGGCAGGGACACCTTCCACCAGCCCAGGTTGCTCCAAGCCCCGTCCAACCTGGCCTAGGACACTTCCAGGGATCCAGGGGCAGCCACAGCTTCTCTGGAAACCCTGTGCCAGGGCCTGCCCACCCTCCCAGGAAGGGATTCCTTCCCAATATCCCACCTAAGCCTGCCCTATGGCAGTGTGACACTCCATTCCCTTGTCCCCAGTCCCTCTCCAGCATTCCTGGAGCCCCTTTAGCCTCTGGAAGGGGCTCTCAGGTCTCCCCAGAGCCTTCTCCCATCCCTGAACACCCGTAGGTGTCCCCAGCCCTGCTGTCCCAGCTGGATCCTGTGTGTGTCCTGCTCTGTGCCCAGTGCTGCCCCTCAGCTTCGGGCCACCCTCCAGTGCCAATCCCAGGCCCCATGTCCTGCACAGGCAGCAAGACATAGGAGTCCAACCAGACAGTCACTCAACACTGAGCCTTCCACTGCCCATTCCACCCCCCCTGCACAGAATCACAACAAAAATACACTGTTCTTACAGACATCCACAAACCAACACGGATTCCTGCAGACATTGAGAGTCACGGTAAACTTCTGGAACACTAATGCCATGAAACAAAGACTGTGAGGGCACCATCTGTTTACACCAACTGCCCACTGGAATGGCCACGGTGAAGGTTGTCATTCCTTGGAATTCAGGAGACATTCAGGTACAGCCATGAACAGTGATCCAGCCTCTCTTGCAGCTCTTGTTTAGGTGTCTGCAGTGCAAAATAGCATCCCAACGATTAAGACAGGAGTGCTCAGGCTTAAATCTAGTTCTGCCACAGATTCTCTTTGCTGCCAGAGGCAAATCTTCAGGAAAACACTTCAGCATATGTGAAAATGGTACCAAAATCAACAGAATATATGTGAAAACATTCTGAAATGTTTTGCTGAAGTACTTTGTGCCTGAGGTGTCCAAACCGTGAAGGAGGTGGTGTTTCCCTTCTCCCATCCCTTCTTTATCCCTAGAGAAAGAGCTGGCTGTGCTGGGCAGCATTATTTATCATCAGATGAGTGTAGAGATATTGCACCAGCACAAGTCCCAACATAAAGCCAGTAATACAAACGTTATGGATTTACTTCTGGCATGATCCTGAGGCCCAAGCCCTCACTGTCCCAGCTGAACTCCACACAGACACGACCGTGCAACACTCAACCCTGTGTAACTAACGGAGTAACCCAGATGAAATCCCAGATGTCTCTCACACATGGTAAGTGAAAACACCCTGTAAGAAAGTACAGAGTACATTTCTACAAAGGAAATATCAACAAAACCAGGAACAATTTGATTAGTCTCATTCTCCAAAGTCACATCTCCCATTTACCAAGTCCTTCCCAACAAGTCATGTTGCTGATTAGCAGGAATGCCCTAAGGCACAATTATGTCTCTTTTCTGATCCGAGGAGTTCAAAGCTGCTTTGAAATCTCAGTGAGGCACACAGTTCTTACTGAAGGGTAACGCCGGGGAGCATCCTGTAATCTAAACCAGCACACTCCTAATGGACAAAATTGAGTCGAGGAGGAAAAGCAGGATGGGTCCAGAGCCCAGCCTGAGCACAGGGAGACTTCAATCAGGGCTGGGGAAACAAAAAACAGCTGAGCTAATAAAAACCAGACCCTGCTTAAACAATCTTTCATCAAATAAACTTCACCTATGTTGTTACTCTTGGAATTTGGGAAAATAGGAGGAGCCAGCAAGGTCTGAAGGCAAGATGAGAAAGGATATTTGGGAAAGATGTAATATTTAGCAAATTAAGAAGGCAGACAACCAAAGCCAGACTCAGTCATACTGGTGTAAATCCAAACTAACATCACTGACTGTAATGGAATTACTCTGGATTTACTCCACGTTAACCAAGATCAAAACCTGTTCTGTGAGACAGAACATCGAAGTGGGAGAAAAGGTTTTTGTACCCACACAGTGGGACATTTCATTGCAAGTAACCGAGAAACTGTTTAACCTCACGCAGCTAAACACAAAAGGTGAGATGGGCTTGAGTCATCCCAGAAATGTCCACAGCCAAAACTCTCCATAGTTTGAAAGGGTTTATGTACTACAAATCTACCTCTGAACAAGATTTGTGCAAATTAAAGAGTCAATTCCGAACATGCTTCACTTATGCAGGCCTTCTCTTGTTTTGTGAAGAGCATGGTTTGAGATGAACCAAGACTCGTCTCCACGAAACAGGGATGGAACAGCTCCAGTTGTTCCCTCCTGTCCTTTCCAGAAAGGAATTCAGACTCTCTTACCACTTGCTCAGCAAAAGCTCCATCTCCATAACCTTCCATACACCTCTAGCACCAGGAGTATTTCTGTGCCTTCCCTCTAAAACAAATCCCAGCCAGGGGCGGGTATCGCTGTGGGTGGCTGTGCCAAACCACCAGGACACTGGAAGATTGGATGGGTATGGTAAAACTGCCGCATTCTTTACAAAGCCATTTGGCCAACACACATTCTTTTCATCTCCCTGTGCCATGGCTCACTTTAGGTGACAGAATGACATTCAGTCCAACTTTCAAGGGTGGGGAAAGAGATGACTGTTGACAGCAGGGACATGATCCCCACCTTTCACACCCTAACACAAGCCACAGCAAGAATATTTAGAACAAAGCTTGACATACACACAAAGCAGCACATTCCCCCCCCCCCGTCAGCATTCACAGGGACTGTCCAGATCCCCACCCAGATCCCACGTAACTCAGCCCTCCCAGTTCATGAGCACCACGGCCACCATTCCCTTCCCGCTGCAGCTCTGCCAGCTGAGCCACTGCCAGCCTTGCTCTCCAGGGCCATCCCGAGCTGTCCCCTCCTCCACTCGGCAGCCCAGGGATTCACACACACCCTAACCAAGAGTTTCAGCAGCCTCTCTGCTACTCTGGACCACGTGGGAGTGAACCTGGAATTACGAAGGCCCCCTGTGGCCGGGGATCAAAGGCCACAACATTAAAGAAGAGGGAAGCAGCTTGCAGTGCAGAGGAGTAAGATTCTGCCCACTACAGCTACAACTTTAAAAAAATGTATGTCAACAAATTCAGCAGAATTTCTGAGAACAAAATATTATAGTCAATTGATCCAATTCCGATCCAGAACAAACTCTACAAACGCCCTCCCCTGCCTGGCCAGATGTGAGGTGTGAATGAGAAGTGTCCTCCTCCAGGCCAAGGCAAACATCACCCTGCAGGGTCAGGGCAGGGATTCTGCCCCTCTGCTCTGCTCTGCTGAGAGCCCTCCTGCAGAGCTGCCCCAGCCCTGGGGTCCTCAGCACAGGAAGGACATGGAGCTGCTGTAGCAGGACCAGAGGAGGCCCTGGAGCTGCTCCCAGGGCTGGATCCCTCTGCTCTGGAGCCAGGCTGGGAGAGCTGGGGGGGCTCACCTGGAGAAGAGAAGGATCCAGGGAGACCTGAGAGCCCCTTGCAGGGCCTGAAGGGGCTCCAGGAGAGCTGGAGAGGGACTGGGGACAAAGCATGGAGGGACAGGACAAGGGGGGCTTGGAGCAGCCTGGGCTAGTGGAAGGTGTCCCTGCCTGTGGCAGGGAGTTGGAACAAATGGTCTTTAAGGTCCCTTCCAACGCAAACCATTCCACGTTCTCCTGCACAAACCTTTTTGTGGCTACCACAGCACTTGTATCAGAGAAGAATACAAAGTGCCTGTAGCAGCACCACACTTCACCACCAGGATCCAGGCTGTATATGCAAAAAGTACTCCAGACTGCCAAGAAATCTTGAGATGCAGGAGGCGAGTGCTGAGAAGGGACACTGAACCTCTGAGGGGAAAAGGGTCCGTGGAAATTTTGAGGGAGAGATGGATTGAATGCAGAGACAAAGGAGATAAAATGATGTAGGAGTCCAACAGACTAGGAAAGAAAGGAAAAGAAGGAATAAACATTTCAGGGACCCAAAAAAAGTGATTTGTGGTTTTGTGGTTAACACAAGAGAACTGTGACTCAGGATAAGTCACATGAATTCCCTGTGCTTTGATTCATCTTATGTAAAATTTAAAAAGGGAAAGACATGACCAAAACAAAACAAACAGAAAAACCCAAGACACCAAAGAAAAGTGAAGTCACAATCTTAGGAGGACTTTAGTAAACAGAAATATAAATTAATATGGGGACATAAAAGAAACCACAGCATTCCTAGATGTTCTAAGGCAGAGCACTTCATCTTTCCTGCACAACCTCCCTCCTCTTCTTCTGTTCCTCAATAAATTCCAAGTGCAAAAGCATAGTAGTCCAGTGAACTAAGACCTCACTAACTAAACAAAAAGCTCCATCCTTTGGAAAACAGACTCAGACATACCATTGTAGAGCTTAAGAGAACTCAGGAAATGTTTCAGTGATATTCAGCATCCCCAGAGACACTTTATTTCAGCTCATGAAAATACACTGGTGTCCAAAGCATGAAAATTCCAATGGCTTCCTGCTGCCCCCCACCCCCCAGCCAGGAATCTCACTGCAACAGGCTGGCAGGGCTGGAGCAGCGAGCACAGCCACAGCCCAGAGCTGCCAGCCCAGCCCAGCCCAGCCCTTCAGCAGGGCCCACAGCAGCACAGCACACTCCTGCAGTCCCCCTTCAGGCTGCAAACCCACCCCACTCACCCCACTCCAACAGGGCTTTCCAGGCTGAGAGCTGGGGGCCCGCTTTGCTTTGGTTATACCTCACTGCGCAACGGGTTCCGCTGGTCCTCATTTCTCCTGGACAGCTGATATTGGGACTTGGGCTCTGTGAAACTGGCTTTTAAAGCTGTACCACATTTATTTCCTGTACCTATATCACACAGAACTGCTGTATTCCCAAGAGCACAGGGTAAGGAAGCTGCTGTTCCAGAGGGAACGGATGGGACTGCTCATAGGGCCGCCACTGAGAATAAATTCAACACTTCCAGGTCTCCCTGGTTGCATGAGATGTTTGCAGCGTGCTGGCTCGCTGTCTGGGAACCTGTCATTTGCAAATATGCATACACTGGAGCAGTCATGATCTGCAGGCTCTGATCTGTGGCTAGGAATGCTTTGGGAAAAGGGCTACGACTTGAGCAGAGCTGGAAAAGTGCACCCAGTGAAGAGGAGTACCAAGGGTGCCAGAGGAAATGAAGATGAAAGAGCACAGGGAATACAGAACAATAAGTTAACATATCTGCACAAACACACACAGCCTGTTTACATCTGCAATAAGCAGCAACAATGTGCATCCCAGTCCATGTTTGGGGCTTGTCCCATGGGATCATCAGCCTGGGAGCTGCCAATGTTACCCCCTTCAGCTGATACGGAACGGTCAGCACTTGGTACCCTCTGGCAGGATGCAAACCTGTGCACGAAACAAACCTCAGGGACTGTTATTTGGACAGCCAGGCCCAGCCCAGGAAAATGCTGGAAAGCCTCTTAATTAACTTCAGACCTTCTGCCTTCAGGGCTTCGACTGAACTAAGCCTTGCTCCCCCTGCAGCCAGAGAAAGCAAATGAGATTTCCCAAGAGTATTTGGACATCCACAGGTGATTAATTGCTTGTTAAGGTGTCAGTGTCATTTTTGATTTACAGAAGAACATTTGGCTCATCAGTCTCTCAGCTGAGGGTCTTCAGTTGAGTGCCTGAAATGAAATGGGGTCAATCCTGTCCTCAGTGCCATGGCTTCATGTATTTGACATAACCTGATGCCATTCAAGTGCTTCAGGAACATGAAGCCATCGTGCTTCTCCTCTGGCAAAACCAGGGAAATCCTCAGCTGGCATCCACAGTTACCAAAGAACAGGCTGCACACATTCTTCAAAAGGCAGCAAGGGAAGGTTAACCACAGACCACAAGGGGATATGCCTGACCTAAACCACCCTGATGCCACTTAAAAGTGTAACACTGCAAACTATCCCTTTGCAAAATCTTGAACCCAGAGCTTGCCCAACAACTGCACAGCATGAACTCACTACAGGCATCGCTGAAGGGCCCCACACACCTCAAACAGGAAATCCTAAACACTGCCAACAGTTATAAAAACACATTATGGCCAGCAATGGAACTGAGGGGTAAAGCACATTTGCCCTGGCTGGAGGAAAGCAAGCAGCCAGCCCAGAGCACTTTTCATTAAATCCACCTTATTTCTTCTCACAAAATTGTTGATTATCAAGGCATGGTGAGCCAATCAAGTAACACCATCACTCTCTTTCAACAGAGAAACTGTTCTGCCATTTGCAAACTGAAAAACAGATGTTCTCAACATTTCCTCTGATGCAGGAGTCTCCTTCAAAACCAAAAAAATCAAACCATTGATTGGAAAATATGTACCAACTGGCATCTGAAGGCTTTCTCTGCCTAAAGGGTTCCTCCTGTCATGCTTTAGGCCACATTCAAAATCCATTAACTAAATGAAATATCTGCTCCTTTTCCATACTCCTTAATCCACCTTATCCAGATCCTCAGCTGACTGAACTGAATCCACTCTGGTATAAATTCCAAGCAGCCTCCAACACACACACAAGGCAGAAAGTCTCTGACCAGCCTCCTTGCCAACTTCCCTCCCTCCGTTTCACTGACAATTCACCTTACGAGAACACTGTCGCCTCAGTTAAAGTGAGATAAAGGTGTGTACAATATTCGTCTGTTTACTCACTTCATTACCACAGTCCTCAGAAAATAACTGTTTTCTCCAGATGAAAAAGGGACAGAATATATCAGTCTCAGGGAGGAACAGTTTATTCATGGCTTAAACGCATTGGAGGATCGGCATCAAATATCTGCTCTTTACACGTCACCAGGATTTGGATTTGTGTGCATTTAAAGCGATCCAGGAGATGCAGACAGCAGCAGAAACTGCTCTTCTCTTTCCACGCCCCAGAGCTCCCATCAGGACCCGTCACCTCCTGTGAAACAATCCCTGCCGTGGGCAGGATTAACCGGGTCTCTACACGGGACTGTGAAACACAGAGCGCTGGAACCGGGGAAACAAATTCAGAGGAGGGGCAAGAACAGGGGAGGCTGAATGGGGGAAGTTTCTTTGTTTAAAAAGTGGTTAAGGAACTGGGAAAAGATCTTTCTGTGGATGCTCCTTTTTCTCTTTAGTCATAATGTAGCTTTTCACTCCAAAGATTCCAATAGACAGAGTTTTGTGGACACTATTTTGTGTGTCTGCTAACAGGAGGGCTCATGTGCTAAATGACATCAGGAGTAATTATGGGGACACAGTAACTCTGGAATACATCTCTAATGAGCTGCAGAGCTTCCCATGAAATTATCACCACTTGGAGCTCAGGAGAGCAAAGCAAAATAGAACAAATAGCTTCTAAGTTCTGTAGGCAACAAACTGAAATGTAACATGAGAAATAACATGTAATTCAAAGCAGAAGAGAATTATGTACTTGAGGCATTATTACTTTTTTCCGAAGGAAAAGAACCTCCACTGTATCTTCAAATAAAAACAGGGATAAAATTCTTTCCTTTGCCAAAAAGATTCAGGAACCGGGGGAAATTCGCGACTGTCCATACCTTCAAGGCTGGACAGGCAGAGTTAAGGCAGTAGAAAAATAAGCTGTAAGTGATGCTCTAGCAGCCTTTTGGATCATGTCACAGCATTTTGGCTGGCTCACAGATTTTGGAGCTTCTGGCACTGGCAATACTTACTGTCTCCTGTAATCAATGTAAACAGCTGCTTTGAGAGGGATACCAGATAAATCCGTCCAGAGGAACAAGAAAGCGTCCATGCAATCACTGGAATTCATTTTCCAGCTGCCACAATGTCTCCATTAAGGGTGACAATGAGGTTTCAAACCCTCACTTTCACGGGCAGTACAGTGATCACAAAAGCCTCAGAGATGGAAAATATCTTTAGATTTTATAAGTTCTAGCACAAAAGGGCAGATTTCACAGTTCTTTGCCCAGTTCTTCTTATCCATTTGCCTTCAGACACACCAAGACAGCACTGAACAATTGTATTTACATTGTGTCTCCTAAAATGCCAAAGAAAACCTCAGAACTTGGATGTGCACTCATTATTGTTGTCACTGTGCTGTGTATCTGAGGAAGTCCAAAATAAACCAACCTCCAAAAAACCCCCAGACCCTTACACATCCTTGAGTTTTTAGAGAAGATGTTCACAACTGTGAGGCCACCACAGAGCACTGCTCTGAAAGGCCAGCTGTGACAATTTTAACCTGATACTCTGCGATGCACCGGAAGAACAGGGAAATCAGATTGCTTAAATTAGCATTCTTCTTTTCCCACTTTGGATTTTGGTAATAATATAAAAGCCATTCAATTGTCAAAATAAGACAACTATTTGAATTAGGAGGAGAGCATAATTTTCTTTGCCTCTGACCCTACTCTTACCAAACAGAGCAATTCTTCTCTTTCCATCCTATATCTGCATAACCACAATACTTTTCCTATCAGCAAGTATGAAAACCTTTAATTCAATGAATAGCCCAATTTTCATTTCTTATGTTCCTCCTTTGGAAAAGACATTACTTCTTCATTAGAACTCCTAAAAAAACTTATCAAACCAGCAAACCCCAAAGCTTCCAGACTTTCAGATGAGCTCCTGAGCTGGATCCAAGCTGGGGGGGTCAGCAGCCTGCCGTGCTAGGGACACAGCAGTGCCAGCCTGCTGAACAAAGGAACCCCTGGTCTGCAGTCAGACACCGCCCCGTCCTTCACACCAGGCCAGGACACAGCTTTACTCTCAAAGAAAAAGGGGTTCTGGTTCTCCCACACCTTCACTGTGTGCTTGGGTTCAATGCTGTGTCCCCATCTGAACCAAGCAGTATTAACATTTTCCCATTTCTCACACAAGGTTGTCAATCTGATTTGTAAGGAGAGGGGGAGCAGATGCTCAGACAGAGAGCTGTCGACACGCAGAGCATGAACAGCAAACATCATCCTCTGCACTAGGAAGTCCAGAGGTTATATATTCATTTTTCTTGTAATTAATTACTGGAGTTTGGTCTATAAAATAGCCATTCACACCAAAGGAATGCTTGATTAAATCACACAGAGTGAGTTATGGCTGGGATAATTCCATTAGCTTTACAGAAAAGTACTAAGGATGAATTTGTCCTCTCAGGCTTATTTTCCATTCCAAAATTCCTTAATGGCATAAATTAAAAATAGCAAAGCTGGCCACAGATGTTAAATAAAGGCATTCCGAGTCCAATCCCATTTCCATAGGATACAATGGGAGTTAGTAGGAGATCGGGACCCCCAACACGCAATTACAAAAGCATTTGCTGATCTTAAGCTTCAGTTCCAATACAAAATTTTCCTGTGCCAAATCCTCTTAATTTGGGGCACTCCCCCTCTCCCCCATAGTTTTTCCACTGAACACAAGTCTGGCAAGGGATTTCTTAGTTAACAGCCCTTTTCACTGCCTACAAAACTTCTGTGATCATGCTTAGGCATTGAAAAACCACAATAAAAAACCTCCCTGTGATCTGTTAAAGCACATGTTTACTCACAAAGCAGAATACAAACCCAAAGGGTTTTCCAGAATGGAGATCTCTGCATCCCACCGGATGGTCCACGGTATTGGAATGTGACACCCATGACAAATTTCTTTCTGTGAGCCTTAATTCTCTGCCAACAACCTCAGGTTTGATATTAAAAATTACATTTGTATTGCTGTTGTTCCCAAATACCACTGCAATAAGCACAACACTACCTCTAACTGTACCCTCAGAGACAGTGTGCTGGCACACGCCAGCCATGGAATCAGTAAGGCTGGAAAAGGCCTTTAAGATCATTGAGTCAATCGTCAACCCGGCACCACCACCACGTTCACCCCACAGCTGTCAAGCATGCTGCCAACATGGATTGGGAAAAGAGTGGACTTGGAAACACAATCTGCACCACATTTACATTGTAACCACCTCTCAGTAGCATATCTGCACCAGGATACACCTTTATACCAAGGGAAGCTCCTTGCATCTGAGTTCCAACTGTATATTGCGCCCCATTTGTCTCATGGACCACAGCACCTCAAAAAACCATCAAGAAAATCTGTCTGTGGTGCAGCTACATATAAGGCTTCTTTTTTTTGGAAGAAAAATTGAGTAAATAACCAGATAATTTGGGAAAAATATAGTTTCATGCTCATCAAGTCCGTTGAGCAGCCTTCAGAAAGAACAACGCTAGATAAATTAATTGCATGCTGTGAAACACAAGCCAAGCAATATTTTTTATTAGATTTTGGAATAAAGTTACTCCTCTACAGACACAAAAAAGGATGAAGTGGTCACAGCAGCATCTCTTGTCCTTTCTTTCCAAGTGCCTGGGCTCGGTCACCATCAGGTGTAAGGTAGGGCTGACCAGCAGCCCGCACCACCCTATCTGTGGTGCATCCTTCCAACTCTGAGAAACACCCAGCGTTCAGAAACCAGGACAAAACCAAGTTGGAAATTGTACATTGTCCCCTTTCCAACAGCTTTCTGACCTCACAAGTTATCCATCACACTAAAAGCCAGGCCCCCTCAGGCGTGCAGGCAGAGAGGTGTAACTGGATACACCAAGGCACGGTTGCCAGCGGCTCTTTGCTCCGCGGGTCACTCTCTGCAGCTTTAGGGCTCAGAGACTCCACTGAACGAAACCGAGCACTTGCCAAGGAAAGGGCTCTCCTGTGGGAAGAGAAGGAAGTGGGGAGGAGGCAGGGAAGCAAGGAGTCAGTGAGCAGGAAAATGGGACTCAGGCAGAGGAAGGTGGCAGGAGATTTGGTGCTGATGAGGTTTGTACAGAGCAAGGAGAGGTGGTTCAGCAAAGCATGGATAAAGGACTCAGTCTGCAACACAAGCAAAGGTCCTGGAGAGGCACTGGGAGCAAGAAAGGGAGGAGGATGGGGAAAAAAGGACAGAAAAGGAGACAATGTGCAGAAGAAAAACTGGGTGAAAAAATGTGGGATAAGAAAGAAACAAGGAGCTGTTGACATGATTTGAAAGCGGCCTGTGATGAAAGCTGAGTGTTGGGACTACCCTGGGACTTCTCTCTATTGAAGATGCACGAGAACAAAGGACCATCCACGCAAACCTGCAAACTAAAAGTGCACCACAAGCTCATCTTCTTGCTCTCATGGTTGCAGCACTTACACAACCCCTCAGATAAAGATCTATCAGCTCTCAGAGTGAACCCCTTTCTGATCACTGACGATGTATAAAGAGCTATTATAGAGAGAAAATTAAACCAAAACAACCCATCCTGTTGATCTTCTACCACATCCAAGGAGCAAAGAGCTCCAAGGAGATCTATCAGCTCGATTTTCCAGAAAGATATAAAAGATTTCCAGGCTCTACATGTGACCAACATCTTTCCCTTCTTGTTCACTTCTGTGGTATGATGCTTTTCAAGTCCCAGGGTAAGCTTGTTCGATAAAATAAGCAAAAGGTAAAGAGGGTGAAAAGCAAAAGTGACGTCAAAGGTGGAAAAGGTAAGGTACGGAGAGAGACCATTTTGGGATAGGGTTCTCTGATACCACAATGATGGGCTCTTTGTAAGAACAAAAAAAAGAACCTATAAAGCCTATAGATGGCACAGCAGCAAAATCCACAAAGACAAGTCTTTCTTTAAGTCCCCAAGCATATGGTTTAAGGTATTTATGCCAATAGCAAGCACATCTTGCAAGCAGAAGTGCCTGTGACTGGGGGAAGTGGAAGGGTTGTCTTTTTTCACTTGATAACATCCCTGCAAAAATGGTACTCTTAGGAATTGACTTCTGGAATATCATATTCTGAGATATTCCATGGAAACTAGAGCCACAAAGGTAATTTTCAAGGGTATTTTTCCCCACTTTCTGATTCTCTTTCTTATTCTTCTTTTTTTTTCCTTAGAGGGAGTTTTTACTGCACAGTACAGCACACCTCACCAGCCTGGGGCATCCTGTTCCTATTTCCTTTTCAAGTCAACAGATGATATTTGACAAGGAAAGAGGGGAAAAAAGCCAGAGAAAACGGGTAGGAAGGGAATAGAAAACAGATGCTGGAAGAAAAGGCACAACATACAGCAGAAGGGGAAAAAGGTAAAAAGAGGGAAAAGAATAAGAGTCCAAACAAAAAAACCCACACAAACCACACCATGTAAAGCTTCTGGATCATTTCACTGCAAGTTACCGAATGTAAACACAGGACCATAAGACAGGAGGAAAAGTGTAACTGCATTATGTATGTTCCTAAGTGCATTCCCATAGAAGGGCATTGAAAAAACTTAATAGCATCATTATTACTACACATGAAGGTCACTGAAACCACATCAGCTCGTATCAGAATTATTAAAACAATTATTTGATCCCCTAGGCTGCTCTTCGGTGCACACAGCGCACTTCGAGCCCGCTCCAGTTGATCCTGAAGGCTTTGTGAAGCTCTGCAGAGAGGAAGGTGGAGGTCACAAAGCGCTACTCGCCCCTGGCAACTTTCCGCGGAGCAGAGACCCGCACGGCAAGAAGGGCTACGATGAGACAGGAATACTCAGGCTCCAGTCCCTGGAAGCGCAGGGTACACAACCTCTTACAAAAGCCGGCCCTGAGCGGGAGCTCCCTGCTGCCCTTCCCGGCTCCTGCCCATCCTGCCCGGATCCCCTACCTGGGTCGTGGAAAGGCACCAGCGCGAAGTTGTACAGCGGCCGCTTGGGTCTCTTCAGCGACGTCTCCAGGATCTTGGATGCGCCCTCGATTACCTGCACCAGGTCGTCGTACATGGAGCCGGTCACATCGAACACGAAGGCCAGGGTGGAAGCTCCGTCGGGCACCGCCTCGGGCTCGGGCACGGCGCGGGGGCTCAGGGCGAGCAGCAGCAGCAGCGCCGCGCCCGCACCCACGCCCCGAGCCCCGCTGCTCACACCGGGAGCCATGGCCCCGGCACAGCACCTGGGACAGCCCGGGGACACGGCGGGGAGAGCGGACACCGGGGACACGGAAGGGAGAGCGGACAGCCCAGGGACAGCTCGGGGACTGCCCGGAGCGTACAGCCCGGCGCCCACGGCCCGCTCCCCTCGGGTGGAGCGCAGGAAGCGCCGCCGCTTTTGTCTGTGCGCGGCTGCGGCCCCGCTCCGCCTTCCCTACCGGGCAGGGCTGGGGCAGCACCGCCCCGAGGGACAAGGCTGAGCCCCGGCCATGCCGCGGGGCGGGAGAGCTGCTGCTGCCGCCCGGGGATGGGGATGGGGATGAGGATGGGGACGAGGCTGCCGCCCTGGGAGCCCCGGCTGCGGACGGAGGTGGTGCCCGACCCGCCCTGGTCCAGCCCCAGTCCCGCCTCTCGTGGCCCGCCGCGGCTCCTGCCCGCACCTCGGGGTCTCGCCCGCACCTCGGGGTCTCGCCCGCACCTCGGGGTCTCGCCCTCACCTGGGGGACTCGCCCTCACCTGGGGGACTCACCCTCACCTGGGTGTCTCTCCCTCACCTGAGGGTCTCTCCCTCATCTCGGGTCTCTCCCTCACCTCGGGTCTCTCCCTCACCTTGGGGTCTCTCCCTCATCTCAGGGCCCCGCCCTCACCTGGGAGTCCCTCCCTCATCTGGGAGTCTCTCCCTCACCTCGGGTCTCTCCCGCAGCCAGGGTCCCTCGCTCCCGTCAGGGCCGTTCCCCCTCACCCTTGGCCGAGCTGCGGTGGGAGCTGCTCCTCCCAGCCCCGGGGCTGTGCCCGCAACCTGCCGCGCTGGCTCGAGCTCGTCCCCACAGGGCAGAGTCAGAGGGAGTATTGGGAAGGAATCCCTCCCTGTGAGGGTGGGCAGGCCCTGGCACAGGGTGCCCAGAGAAGCTGTGGCTGCCCCTGGATCCCTGGAAGTGTCCCAGGCCGGGTTGGATGGGGCTTGGAGCAACCTGGGCTGGTGGAAGGTGTCCCTGCCCATGGTAGGGAGTGTAACAAAATAGGTCTCTTCCAACCCAAACCAGTCTGTGATTCCATTTAGTGTTTCATTACTGGAAACACGTGCTATGAGACTGAAATCGCTCCGACACGCACTGCTGCCCCAGTTTTCCTTTGGCTTCAGTTGCAATTCCCCAACTACTACTAAGCCCTGCTCAGCACCTGTGAGCATATTCTCACTTTTAATAGTTTAATGGGGTAATAAAGACCCCAAAATGTGACCAGGACCATGGCTCCAGGCACCGGCAGTCCCTGTTGAAAGAAAAAGCCTGGACAACAAAGAAATGAAAGTGGTCTGAGTGATGTTTTAACCCTGCTCGAGCGATGGAAGAATTTAAAGGTCCTGTATTTCAGATCTCTTTAGTTGCTTAAGGATGCAGTGACACCCCAGCAGGCAAAACCCAGTCCTGGGTGGCTGATCCAAGGCCACACAAAAGGGCTCTGGGAAGATCCAAGAGCCAAAGTCCAGGTTCTCCAGCCCACCTCAGTGCTGCTGTCACAAGCCTGCCTTCCATGGCTGCATCCTGCACAACAGGACATCGTTTTAAACACCGAGGGGGAGGGGAATCCCAGCCCTTGCACAGCATTCAGTGCAGCTCACAAAGGTAGACCATGAAGGAGGATCTACCTCATTAGTTTCCATCCTTCTTTTAATAATCTTCACTGCTGCTAAAACTGCTCATTATTGTGACTGGAAAATATATCATCTTGAAACACTGCTTATCCTAATCAAGTTATAAGCCTGAAATTGAATTATAAAAAACAGATGTTTACATTCTTTCTCCCCTTCAGTACTGATGTCATGAGAAGGAAGCACATAACCAGAGCTGTGTGAGGCATTCGCAATAAAACCCCAAACCATGGAAAACTTGCCTCATCTGTAACTCCACGAGCAGGAAAGTAGAACCAGGTTTGTCAAAAGTACTCACAAATCTTGTAAGGAGAGGTGCACTCATGCCATAAAAGAGGAATATGTATTTCGAGCACCCTAGGGACTGGCAGCATCTGGAGTTAGGGATTGCCTTCAGTCCTTAAAGAAGATGAATCCCTGTTAGGTTTTGCCTCATAAAGAATGCCATCACGTGCTTTCTGCCTTAAATTATTCCTCATCTCAATGTAGACAAGTGAGAGCAAACCTAGTGCCTGTACAAAAAAATAACCCTCTGGGATACCCACTGCTGTGTCTCTAAAAAAAAGCCTTTGAACATGGATTTTAAGGTACAACACAAAGCAAAACCTTTATTTCGTAACAGTGGAAACTGATATTTATTTTGGTTGCCTCACACTTTCCACTATAAAACAGCCTTGAAGCTTGGAAGCACTGACACTATTATTCACAGCAGGCCTTTGAAAATTGCAGGAAGAAAGCCCTGTAGCAAGAGGAACGACTTTTTTTTTGCTTCTACTCCAATGAAATTATTTTCATACTTTGCCAAAGAATCATCTATTGAAAAAAAAAAAAATCCCTGTGTTCCTTCTGACATAACATTTCGACATCGTGCCAGGGTGAGAACTTCAGCACAAGCACTCCAAGGTCAGGCCCATGGCACAGCATGGCACAACCCAAACAGTCCATATATATTTTTATATATCCCTACAGATTTATCTGTTGTAAATTATTAGATGAGGTGGAGTAAAGAGTTAAGTCATTTAACTCCTTCTCTTTTCATAGCTTGTCTCAAATAAAACCAATAAATTCGAATACTAGTTCAGAAGATTGGGAAGGAAATATGGGACTTTTCACCCTTTCGGTGTGTGTCTGAATCTGCCCCATTTTGTAATTTTCAGCTCTAAATTGTTACTATCCCATGGCTGCTGCTGAGGACAGAGCTGCACGTTTCATTCTCCTTCATAGTAAACAAGAATCCCCTGCAAAACCTGAAGTTTCCATCCCAAGGAGAATCTCAAAATGATTGTTTTTAAAGCTGATGCTGCTCTCTAATTACAGAGCAACTGTTGATACCAAAGCAGATGCTCCTCCTGGGATCCCATGGACCACTCACAGCAGGCTACAACAACCAGAGCTCTTTCTCACGACACCTCTCTCCTGGCCAGCAAGTTCTGCATGTATTCCAGATACTCTGGACTGCTTTGTCACAGATACTTGACAACATTTTGTTTCTTCTGGAACTCCACACTCATTTAAAACTTTTATTTCCACTCCTCCTAAAAGTCCCATCCCTCCTTTTCTTCCTTTCTCTCTTTGAACTCGACTAATGGGGGAGAAGGAGGGACTGGTTGCTGTTTGTTTTGGGTAGGTGGCTTTGGCTCTCCCCGTGAGAAGTGTGTGCATTGCAGAGTGAGATCTCTCTGGTTCACTGACAGAGAGTTTTCTTAGCCAGTCCTGTCTTTGTATTTTATGGACACAGACACTCTGGTCCTGCAGAGGAGAGGTGCAAATTCACTGCTCTAAAACTGCAAAGAACCTTTTGTGTTTGTGCAGGCAGAACCTGTGCTGCTTTTGGGAAGGGCAGGGTTAAAGTGCCATCCTGAGACAGGAATGCTCGACAGGAATTCGCAGGTATGCTGGGGAGCCTGGAAGCAGGTAAGGCAGCTCACTGGAGCTGCTGCTAACAGATCTGCAAGGACAGGTAAACAAGGTGCAGAAAACAGAGAGGGCTGATGGATTCATCTGTGCTTAAATGTGGTATAATCTTCACATTCATCTACAGAGGCCATGAAAAGACCTGCAAGGCTTCTGGGGAAGATACTGTAACATGAATGAAATTATGTGAGGAGGGTTCAGACTCTGAAGGGATCAAATAAACCCTGACCTTCTTCCAGCCTGTGACTCCTGGTTTTCAGCCGTGCAGCTGCTCTCACACTTGGACAGCAGGTTTTTAGGACTTGTCTCTCCTCTCTGAGGCCAAGGCATTTCACTTGAGATGGTTAATAGCTATCCTGCAGACAGGACCCCAGAACCTTTGCACCAAATCATCTCAAAGCCTTTTACTCACAGCAGATTCCCATCTTCCTGTGAGGTGCATTGCCTTTACCAACAAACAAAAATTAAGATTTAATATAAAAACGGGATCTAGGTAACTTTTGTCTGACTTTTGGCTTCTGACTCTTCCTGACTCTTCTGACTCTAGGGGTCATAGGTTGTGCATTTTCTCCAGAATCCACATGACTTTTGTTAAGAAAATAAACCCTGGGATTCCAGCAAGATCACCTCTGTAGGCACTGATTTTTTAATAGATAATGCAGATTCTGAAGAACTGCAAGTTCCTGATCTCCACTTTCCGAAAAGGTTTGAATGTGAAACCAAGCTACAGACTATATTCCCTGCTTCTGCCCCTCAGGTATAAAGAGTAGCTGGGAGCAGAAATGTTTTGAGCTGTTCACAGTCATAGTGTCTGGCTGAATTCTGACCAGACTGTATTTTAGGGTTCCTGCTTCATTTATAAACTCAATCTGCTCTAATTTTTCATAGCTTTGCCAATTAAAGCTCTACAGCAAAGTCAGAGCAGAGAGGTGAATGCTCTGTTCTGCAAACATTCCTGTTGACAGACAGCTTTTGATGGGAAGATTGTAAAAATCAGACATTTTAAGATGCTATGTGTTCTACCTTGTGAAGAATCTACAAGTCCTACAGAGAATCTTTTGCCATTTTGAGTCTTCTTTTGTGCACCGCAGAAGTTGGCTGCAATCTAAATGTCAGTTTGATTTACAGTTCAGCACATTTCAAACTATCACATCATAGACAAAAAGAGTGAGGCACAGGCAAAAGTAGCTGTAGCAACTGGAGTAGTGTGTTTAATAAACCTTGTGCCTGAGCCAAGAGACCATTTCACCCCCCTGTAGCATTGAATCATCCCTCATCTGCAAGATGAAATCACTTTGCTTTTGGTTATAAAACATTTGTTTCATAAAACAGGCCATCCTGGGACCATGACATAGAAGGCAGGAGTCAAAAGTAAGGAAGGCTTGCTGCCTTCATTAATGCAATTATGGGGCAAGCCCAGGACCAAGAAAGGACCTGCTCTACTGATTCCATGCTCACTTGGAAAAAAATAGAGTAGATAGACTGATGGATGGAGATTTCGAGGTATTTCATATCTAATGAAAAAGGGAATGTATTTCCTGATGAAAACAGTATCACACACTGACAGCAAAACAAGCACCATGCAGAAAGGTCATTTTTCAAGACCAGTTCTACAAAGGTCAATAAACCCTCTCCTTGAATTTTTGAACTGCACACAGGAAATCCATGCCAGTTATCCACAGTTTCGAGCTATTTTACTCCCAGCCATGTCAGCACTCACATCTTACTTGTGGTTGTGTATGAGTGCAGCGTGGGGTCCACGGTCCCTGGACTGTCAATAACTCACTGCCCATGCATGTCCACAGCCAGCCTAAGCTCCTTTTCCAGTCCATGGAGATCTCCCGCTGGAGTTCTCCAAGAAATACCCCGATATGTGTGCACTCAGGAACTTCACATCCAATTCTATTTATGGAGGAGTAGATGTAGAGATGTAACAAAACAAGGGTGAGAGGAAGTGCCAGGGGAGGTCTAGACTGGAATTAAGAAAAATTTCCTCATGGAAAGGGTGGCCAGGCATTGGAACAGGAGGCCCAGGGAAGTGGTGGAGCCACAGTCCCTGGAGGTGCTCAGAAAACACATGGATGTGGCACTTTGGGACTCAATTTCGTGGAGGCCTTGGCAGTGCTGGGTCAATGGTTGGACTTGATGATCTCAGAGGGCTTTTCCAAACTAAATGATACCTTAAAATTTTATCCTTGACAAGGATTATATTCCCCAAAACTTCAACATATTCTACTGGCCAAGGATTTTCATTAGAGTTTAGACAATTAGGCAACCAGGGTGACAATAAGAAGGACAAGAACACGATCTCCCTCTGCTGGTAAATCAAAATGAAACGCTGTGAAAGGGATTACGAAAAGTAGGGATTTTTACTCTTCTTTTTAAGAATTAGAGAACATAAGGTGAAATTACTTTTCACACTTAAGGTAGGAAACAACCTTGAAATACCAGCAGAGTGGCACAGACTCCCCCAGATCCATCCCCTTGTCCAAATATTTTGTACTTAACATTTACACAAGTCTCTTCTACACCGGAGACGTTTTCTGGAAAGTAAATTTAGAGGCACAGAGAGATTCTAGTGATAGGAGAACTCAAAAAGCAAGTGTAACTTCTACATTTGGGGGGGGAACTGTATTTACTTAGGGTATATTTTTTTCAAAACTCATCCAATTATACATTTTTTTAATTAATTTGACCAGAGAAAATCTTCTAGGCTTTATATTGTCTCATTAATGCTTCTGAATTACTTAAGATGGACTCTTGAAATATTCAGAAAATCGACAAAACTTCCATCAAACTATAGCCTTACAGGAACTTGCAGTATGCAGAACTATTCTTAATTCTTTTAATATTAGAAGCAAGTCCTCTGCACTGCAGAAGAATGTTAAATTAGGTATTTGCTGCAGTTCTAACAGAATTAGTCCTGCAATACAGCTCTGCATTTCTTATCTGTCAGGCAAGCAGCAACATTTCCCGGCTGACACCCAGAACAAGTTCTGAAAGAAGAGGAAATTACTTCCAAGTATCATAATCCTGTTACAAAGAAGCTGCTTTGCCACTTCAGCCCACAGACTAAAGCTTGTTTTGGAGTCAATGCCAGGCACAAATCATAGATAACATCAAACAGCATCCCATTCCTCTGGAACCAGGAGCTATCCCCTGAAATGCAGCTGACAGATTGAAGCCCATGATCTTAATTCCTGCTGCTCCTGCCTTGGAATGAAGCGCCGTGTTTGAATTTCTGAGGAGGAGCTGAGGCACAGCCTCACAGCAACACCCATGGGAGCAAGGGGCCGGAGCTGCACTGGGGGTGTGTTCTGACACAGCCTGGAGCATAAAGGAGGAAATAAAACTACTCCCTGAAACGAGAAATCCCGCTATGCTTTCAGCTGGGAGGGACCTTAAAGCCCATCCAGTGCCACCCCTGCCATGGGGGGACACCTTCCACAAGCCCAGGTTGCTCCAAGCCCCAGACAAGTGTCCCCGTGCCTTGGACAATTGCAGGGATGAAAGGGAGTTTGGGTGTTTGCGCCATTCACACAACAAAGAAGAAAAGGAATGTTTAGCTCTCCAGAGTTCCACACTTTGCTCCTTTCAAGTCTGTCAGAAATGTATTTTGTCTAAAAACAAACTGAAGTCCAGATTCCAGGCACGTGTCTGTGCAGGCTGAGCCCCTGATGACAACTGCATGGCATGTCTCCCACCACCTCCTCATCCCCAGGAAAGTGGCACGGAGTGAGCTCACACTTCCAACCTCCACATTACACTTTGGTGTGTGTGTAGACTTGGCTAATTGAAATATTTCCCACATTATTAAATATCCTGCCTATTTCTTCAGCCAGACAGCACTAAATATCTTCAGGCACCTGAAGTGTGTTTTCCCAGCATTTGGAGAAACCAAGTCCACCTAATTTACGAGTTCATCATTTTGCAGTGATTTTTTTTCCCTGCAGTTTCAGTTTTTACATTTAAGCCCATAAAGACCAAAACATCCTTTAAAATCCTGCCAGCCTGTAAGTTAGCACCTCTCCAGTAGTTACCAAGGATAACTTTCCAAGGCCTCTGTGCAGTGCAGAGGTAGCTTTACTACCAAAACACTCTTTTTTCCACAGTCACACTCTTCTTGGCATAACAGAGATGTTCTTAAAACTTGGAATGTTTTTCATGTAATTTTTTTTCATTATAGTCTATTGAGAGAGGGGAGCCTTCTGTCAGGCACAGCGTTTTCTAGGATTAAGGGGATGAGTTAAGTAAGAATGGACTTGAGCTTTTATTCATAATAAGAATGAAAAGCCTTTCACGGGGAAGGATGATAAAAAGGCCTCCCCTTACAAGATGCAGCTGTCAATGCACACACAAGGTGACAGAAGCAGGTAATTCATGCCCTGGCATCAGGTTCCCTGGCAGTGTCCAGAACAGCCCTGCTCTCAGGGCCCTGTGGTTTGGTCAGACTGATGGGCTGCTCTGCAATGCTCCCCGCAGGATATCTGCTCTGGGTAAGTTATTTACTGTTCAGAAGGAGCTCAGGTGTTTCCAAGAGCACTCACTGCCCCCGACAAGCCCAGCCGTGCCCCTTCCTGCACAGCCTTTGCAGAGCTCAGGGGGCAGGAACCACCAGTGCCAGCAGCTCTGCAGCCAGGATGGACATCCCTGCAGCCAGAAAGGCCACAATGTCCCTGTTCACAGCAGCCTTCCCAGGCACCCTTTCATCCTCTTGGCTCCTCAGGGGCAGCAAATGCCCCTCAGCACCTTTTGGGTGTAGAGGCACAGACATAGGACCCTCCTCAGACCAGAGAAAAGATTCAAGGGAGAAGGATATCACAGAATCCCAGAATGGTTTGGTTTGGAAGGGACCTTAAAGCCCATCCAGTGCCACCCACTGCCATGGTTGCCCAGGTTGCTCCAAGCCCTGTCCAACCTGACCTGGGACACTTCCAGGGATGGGGCAGCCACAGCTTCTCTGGGCAATTGAATATGATATTTCCTAAGTAAAATATAAACCAACAGACCTAGTTTGTCATCTAAAGCTGTGAATGAATGTAAATTATTTAGCTGTCAAACTCCCCATTTGGTTTGTGTCCACACCTACTCATTAAGAGACCAGACTCCTCCCTTATCCTGCTCTCTGCACACTCTGAGCAGAACTGAACTCTGGTCCTGGTACCCTTAAAAAGCTCCATTCATAGAGCGATTCCAGCCTAAGCAAAAGCAGGAGTCGACTGAGAAGTTACAAATCGATTTATGCTGGCAAGAGTCCAGGCACATTCCCCCCAGACCCGAGAAAATCTAATTGCCTGCACAAATCCCCCTGCCCTGGCTGCAGCTGGGCTGGGCTGCACAGCCCTCCCCGACACCCAGCAGAGCCAGGGGGGACAGCCAGGTCCTGCTGCAGCAGCAGGGGGGTCGTTCTCCTGGGCTCACTGAGTCTCTGGGCCACGCTCAGAGCACGGTTCCTGTCACTGCATGACGAGCTCAGCCTAAAGGGAGCATTGCCAGTGCCCTGCCACAGGCTGAACTTCTCTTCCAAGGTCTGACTTGTAAGAGAGAAGCTTGGTTTGGGGCCAAACCACAGTGGCATGTGAGACAAGCAGGCCCGTTCTGCTCTAACTCATGGAGCATCCAGTGACACTCTGGTCATGGCCTGTGGTTTGTCTGAGCTCCAAAAACATGAGCTGCACATTCCCTCCCTCACTCTGTACAGCCCCATGACAAGCCCCTTCTGAACCACCACAGTTCACATCCTGAGTGACCAACACAAGCTAAGCTGGGAAAGTGAATTGTTCCTGCAGCTCCAGCAACTGGTCCATACCAGGGAGAGCGTCTGAGCTTCTGGAGGAAAATTTTCATGGATATACTTAAAAAGACAATTCCTGGTTATGTGCTCCATTCTTGGCTAAATTTACCACCTGCCTCCAGGCTCCTGCGTCTAAGAGTCTAAAAGCCAGAGGTTGGTACGCAGAAAGGCATCAGAAATCATGTTGATTCCAGTGAAATATAAACAATAATCCACGAGTGGCCTGAGCTGCCGCTCGTGAACAGGCTCCTTCACTTCATTTCCAGCCACCTCTGGATCAAATCATTGCTGTTTATCAGGGCAATGGATAAAATAAAAATAAAAAGCTATGCCTTTGCTACAAGGACAGGACATCTCAAGTGTCTGTAAAAACACACATTCTCTTTGCCCAGCCTTCCTGAGCTGCTGAAAAGATTGTTAAGATCTTTACACTTTAGTAACTCCAAACATAAACTTCGAATACAATAAAATCATTCACAGGAATGGAAGACAGCAGAGTTTTTCTGTTACATTTCTTTAATGCCAAGATAAAATTTATTCTTGCTTAACACACTGGCAGTAACAGCAGGGTTGGGAACGTCCTTGTGATCAGAGCATCTCTTCAGCCTTTTGGGGCTGCTCTTTGCAGTCATTCAGTTACTCTTTCTTGCGGGATTTTATTGTGAGTTTATTTGCAGGGGGGTTATTGTTGTATATTTTGTTCTTGGTAAAGTATTTCTAAACCTACTCCTCAAACCCAGAATAAACAGAGAGCACACAGCTGAACTGTAACCTTCAGCACCCAACTACCCTGTTCTGTTATTGCCACTCTACAGTGTCACTGTGTGGCTTTTCCAGCACAGGCTCAGCAACCCAAGGAGCAGGGGATGGACCTTCAGAAATAGGCAGGTGATAAGATTTTGCTTTCAGGGCAAGATATCAGATAAAAACCATGCACTGGTACCACTAAAAGGTTCAGTTTAGTGCTTGGAGCACTTGTCCCCCTTGGGGCCGGGGGCCAGAGATGGAACAGGTGAGAAGGCAAGAAAAAGTTCTGCTCAAAAGGGGTATCCTGGTATCTGCTGTTTTTGTCTCCCCTGGAAACAGCTCCTCTGGGACCCAGCAGATGAGAAAATGAGATGAATGAACTGATGAGAAATTAATTTGCCCTGTGAGTGGAGCTCAATCTGAACATTCTGTGTTCAAGGCCCAGCACAGTGTAAAGCTCCAGCACATCTCAGCTCCCTTGTGCTAGGCACCTCAGTTTTGTCACTTGGAGGAATCTTAGGGTGGAACTGAGGGTGTAAAGCTGTTAGAGAGCACCCAAAGGAGGGCGACAAAGATGGGGAAAGGCCTAGAGGGGCCAGAAGAAGAGTGGCTGAGGGCCCTGGGTGTGTTCAACTGGAGCAGAGCAGGCTGAGGGCAGAGCTCACTGGGGTCTGCAGCTCCTCCCGAGTGGCAGCTCCATTTTCTGCTCTGGGGGGACCAGGGAATGGCTGGAGCTGTGCCAGGGCAGGCTCAGGTTGGATCTCAGGGAAAGGTTCTTCCCCCAGAGGCTGGTTGGCACTGAGCAGGCTCCCCAGGGCAGTGGGCACAGCCCCAAGGCTGCCAGAGCTCCAGGAGGATTTGGACAACGCTCTGAGGGACAGGAGGGATTGTTGGGGTGTCTGTGCAGGGCCAGGGGCTGGACTTTGATGCAGTGAGAGCACAAGGGAGAATGGCTTTAAATGGACAGAGAGTAAGTTTAGATTAGGTATCAGGAAGAAACTCTCCCCTGGGAGGGTGGGCAGGCCCTGGCACAGGGTGCCCAGAGAAGCTGTGGCTGCCCCTGGATCCCTGGGAGTGTCCAAGGGCAGGTTGGACGGGGCTTGGAGCAACCTGGGCTGGTGGAAGGTGTCCCTGCCCGTGGCAGGGTGTGAGATGGGATGAGTTTTAAGGTCCCTTCCAGCTCAGACTATTCTAAGATTTATGTTGCTGTGAGCTTTGGGAGTCCCTTCTGCCTCAGGATATTTTACGACTCCATGAGTGAGTCCCAGAAGAGTCCGGGAAGCCACCCCTGACACTCCTGTATGTCTTAAGGATTCCCAAAAGGCTGTCTAGGTCAGTAACAAAACCGCGCCACGCGTCCAGCCTGCCTTTTCCATGTGTAAATTGCAGGCAGCGCAAAGGCGGCGGCAGGCGCGGCACAGCCGCGAGGTGGAGCCGTGCCCGGCACATCCCCCGGGGAGCGCGGGGAACCCGGCCCGGCCGTGCCCGGCACATCCCCCGGGGAGCGCGGGGAACCCGGCCCGGCCGTGCCCGGCACATCCCCCGGGGAGCGCGGAGAATCCGGCCCGGCCGTGCCCGGCACATCCCCCGGGGAGCGCGGAGAACCCGGCCCGGCCGTGCCCGGCACATCCCCCGGGGAGGGCGGGGAACCCGGCCGGGCCGCGCTCGGGCTGGGGCTGCCCCACCCGCACCCTTTCACGGCTCTGCACAGCGATTCTGAGTCACACAGTGGTGCCTCGGGACCGAAGGATTTGCTTTTGGACATCCGGAATCCCGGAGTGCTTTGGGTTCGAAGAGACCTTCTAAAGGTCCTGTGGTGCCAGCCCTGCCCTGGGCAGGGCCACCTTCCACCAGCGCAGCTCGCTCCGAGCCCCGTCCAGCCTGGCCTGGGACACTGCCAAGCAAACCTCCAACCCATTATTAGTATTTTCCCCATTTTCTTCAGGTTTTGTCCAAAGCGCACACCAACAGTCCTGACGAATTTCGGCAGGGAACTGGTTAAATTAGAAACAGCTGAGCTGCACTGGATTGCTCCAGCTTCCCCCACCTTTTTGCCTGTACTTTGAATTACATTGTATTTTTATCTTAGCAGAAGAGCTTTACATGAAGGGCAGAAAACTAGATTTAAGATGCTTGCGTTCGGGGTTGAAGCAACTGTACTTTCAGTAACTGGGATTATAAATAGTCTATATATAGGAAATAGCAGGCCATGGATATAATACAGATTCTAGAATTAAGTATGTTAATGTAGTGGGAAATAATATTTTTTCCCAAATGCTGGAAAGGACTAAAGATCTTTGTGCCATAATCTGATTAAACACACTGAGTGTCTCCTTCAAGAGGAGTTATGTCCTTCAGTATAAGTGGCTGATAAATTGGCAACCAAAAAAGGCAGCTCCTCCAAGGGCTATGAAATCTATAGTTTGTGTAATGCACAAGGGGTTAGTGTTGATGCTGCAAACCCCAGGAATCCTACTGGGAATTCTTCAGTGCCATCACATCCAGAAAGGCAAGCTCCATGCCCCATCCCTTTGGGAACAACCTGCTCCTCCTCCTGACTAACCCCCAGCACCATCCGCTGCTGTTTAACCCCCAGCAATGGCTGAGCAAACATACAGTTACCAAGTCTCATTTGGGCTCAGAACTAGTTCCTGGCCTCACATTTAGCTGATCACACGAGAATAAAAACTTCCAGGAATAAAAAAGGAGTCCAAACTGGGAAGACCTCCACCCTGGAAGCATCCATACGGTTCCAAAAGAGCCAAGCCTACAGAAAAGCCATTCCCACACAGCAAAAAAGCAATTTAAGAACAGGTTTGACATATCCATCTCTTACTTGATTCTTAGAGAAGCCAGTTTGGATCTCTGCCTTGTGTTCACCTTGTTTAAGTGGTTTTCAACACAAAATATCCATTCTTTTAAATCAGCTTTGCATTCACTGACCTCCAGTAAAGTGCATCTCCAAACCTAGGGAGGGATATGGAAGTGATATTTTCACTTTGAAGTCAATGCCCAGACACAGCACTGACTCCTGTGAGCTGTGTATTTTTGGGTTCTTACAGCAGAACTGGGCTAATTTCTGGCAAGAAGTCCCAACTCACCTGCTTAAATTTAGCATAGGGGTTTAGGTGTTATTTACCAGCAGGGGTGTTTTAATGACCTTTCAAACCTGGTTAAATAATAATGAAAATGATCATGACAAATATGCACTTCATTATCTGGAGGACAGGCTTGTTCACTGGGTTGGATTAAGGTGCACTGTTCATTTAATTTATCAAGTTTCACCATTTTCAGATGAGATTTTTACACTGAAATAGCTTCTATTGTTTCTCCCTGTAATAAATTAGTAGTAGTAGTTTAATTTACTCATCAAATTAGTAGTAATTGTATTGCATGTTATATTCCTATATACATATATATGTTATTATAATCAATGTTCTGTTAAGGTTGAGAAACTGTAAGTTGCAGAATGGTTCATTAATCTGCCAGCATTGTAAACTGATAGTCATGCAGCTTGCAGTTCTTAAACTAGAAAGACAAATTATTGTGCCTTGCTAAATAAATATTTTGTATCTTATTTTTATAAAAAGCTTATTGTCTCATAGCACACACATAAAGTAACGAAGGGAAGGACAAGAATCAAAGGGTCAAGAACAAGAACGATACAGAGAATCCAAGATGGACATCTGGAGATATCTACACACTAAGCTACACACTAGGCCTCAAGGACTAAGGACTAATTAAAACTAGGGAAAGGAAAGCACCTGGCAACTGAAACGAACCTGTAGGGAAGCCAACCAGAACCAGACCTGCAAACTCGGATCCAATAGAAGGATAACAAGTGACTATGGGTGGGGAACTGATAAGGGAATAAAAATTACTGTTTTTGCTTACTGCGCTTGCATGCCGTGAGTGGAGCAGAGGCCCCCCCGGCTGCCCAGCGCGCTGTTTTACTTATTTGCATTTTACATAAATCTTCAATAAATTTTTATTACTATATTTCAGCCTAATTTCAGTTACTTATAACATCCGGTCCCAGAGCTTTTATCTATGATGTAACTTGTTTCCTTTAGGGACTTAATTTTACCCATGAAGATACTCATGAAGATACTCGTGAACAAAAGCAGCAGCCCAAGGAGTTGCCAGAGTCACAATTTTACAGTTCATTGTTAGCACAGAACCTGGTACATCCAATTCCCTGCTCCCAGCCCACTCCTCCTCTTCCACAGGCTCCTGCCTCAACAGCCAGGGAAAGCTTTGGGATGGCTGCTGATGTGGAAGGCGAGAAGTGGGATAAGAGGGAAGGAGGAGTCCTGCAGCTCCCCAGGCTCAGGAAGTGTTCATGTTCTTCCATGTGCAGCAGCTTTGCTCCTGCCTCGCTCCCTTAGGCGTGGTCCTGCCATCTCTGCCCACCTGTAGGAGGAATGTCTCCCAAAACTATCCCTGGGGATGTGTCTTCTGCCAGCCTTCCTGAAGCAGTCCAGCTGCTGAGGTCACAATTGGGTTGGTGTCTCTTTACAGCAGTAAAGCAGCTGTACACTGAGAAATGCTGCATGGCAGGAATATTGTAAGGAGAAATTAAATGAAATTCCAATTATTTTGGAAACAAAGAACCCGGAAGCAGCAGCTAATAAAGCCAGATTATCTGCATGTCTATACCCAGAGCAGCATTACACTTCCATATTCAAATGGCGTTACCAGTATTAAGGAAGAGAAAGAACTGGGAATGTTCCCAAAAGTTCACTAAATCCTTTGCATTCCAAAAAGAGCTAAATTCCTCATTCCTGTCTCCATCGGGAGCTGTGTGCACAGAGAGCACCCAGCTCTGGTCCCCACGATCACCAACAAGCCTCACATGCTTTCTGTCCTCGTTTGCACCAAGTCATTAAAGTGCCAGACAAGAAACACTGAGCACAGCCTTGGAGGGCAGGGATAACCAGAGACATTTCCTCCCTCCAGCTGGTGCCTCTCCACCCTTCCACGCTCCCCTGCTGATGCAGACAGGCGTCAGAAAGGAGGCTCGCTTGGCAGGAGCTCGCTGTTATTAAAGGTGCTCTGCACTGGGAGGTCCAGTCTCTCCCACAGCAGCTCCTGTCTCGGGGTTCTGCCCTTTGCCTTCCCCCCCACAGCACCCCCCTCGTCCATCCCTGTCCATCCCGCACCTGCAGAGGGAGTTGTCCCCACATTTCACAAGGGAAGGGGAGCCTCTCCCACTGCTGGTCCTGAGCAATTTATTCCAGTGCCAGAGCAGGAGATAAACTCTGATTGCATTCCCACTCCCTGGAAAGATCTCAGGATTACGTAGGGCGTGTCTGGGCAGTGCTCTGAACATGCAGAAGAGCCACACAGTGTTAAGCTTTATATGAATAGTCTCCCCTTTGTATTTAATACTCGAATTTCCAAACCCACAGGCAGTCAGAGCCCCACACAGATATCTGTTGCCACAAAATATCCCCTGAGGCCCCTCCAGCAGGCCCTGACCAACCACAGACCAAGGGTGATGCCTGTCATTCCCCAATGCAGTTCCCATAGGATACCTTCCACACAAAAATCCAGGGTTAGAAGGTTCTGTGGCTCATCCTTACACAGCTCTCCTGGAGTGACCTGGGAGAAACCACCCTTTTTCTGCATTCCCAATACACAAAACCAGATAAAATACGATTTCTATTCTGAGTTGTGCAACATTTAAGTCACTTTTGACAATAAAGCAGCTTGAAATTTCAAACTAAAAGGTATCCTAGAAATATGAAAGTGAAATACTCAATTTATTATTAGTTTTAATGAAACATTGGCCTGAACTCTGCAGCCATTAACATGCAAGGCACTTAGAGTGCAGTGCTGTTTCTGACTCTCCCAGTTGAGCTATCTGGACTAGGGGTAGAGGCATGAGAACACTTTCAGCTGGCTGAACAAGCCCTCAGTTCCAGTCCAGTTCTGGGGTTGATCTTGTGCACACGGGAAAGGTGGAATTTAGGCTCAAAAGGGATCTCCCTGTTCATCAAACTCAGTCCCCATTTGCCACAGTGTTTCTGTATAATTATCATTTAATCCCTTTCCTCATGCACCCAGTTCCCTCACTCCTCCTGCTCCTCAGAAATCTTGTAAGAACCTCGGTACTGTTTGGGAGCCTCCAGCCAAATTTTACCTCATGTTTGGACAGCTCAAACCCTTCAACCTGCCTTCACCTCTGCAGCTTCTCCCTGCTGGAACATCCCTCCCCAGCTCTCCACGGACAGGAGTGATCCCGGGACTCCCACATGGATCCCTGGGAAAGCACCAAAGGAACACAAAGAACCACAAGCAAACCCAGCAGCTGCAGAGCCCAGGGCAGGGGAAGCCCAGTTTGGCTGGAGGGTTCCTGGGAGCAGGATTCACCCGCCCTGCTCTGCCTCCTCAGTACTGAACCTCCTGGAACCCCTGCAGGACTTCTGTGCAGGATAATCCCTGCCGGGGTTATCCAGGCAGAAATCAGCCCCTTCCTGCGGCAGGAACCTGCAGGTGCCAGCACTGCTGCCCCCCAGCAGCCTTCACCACAGCCACGAGGGATCGGCATCTGCAGCATCACTTGTGCCGCCAAACAGCCTGGCATGTCCTGCCTGCCCCTGGGGAACCTTCTGGCAGCCTCGGGGGCCTGAAGCGGGGAAAAAGAGGACCATGATCAGGACGAACAGTAGTGTCATTCCGTGCTGGGGGTGGGGGAAAGGCAATTTCCTGCATGTTGGAAGTAAAGAATCCCAGGGGATTCAAGGAATTTCACAACTGTTTTTTTTTCCTTCATAAAATCCACAATAAAACCAGACCCATATGAAGCAGAAATGAGCCTACCAGAACTTATGAATAACTTGCATTCTTCCACTGGAGCTCAGCCAGTTACCCTTCGAAAAAATTCCTGTTTACTTTGTAGTGAATGTGAGAGACATGCAGTCTGCCAGAGCTGTCCCACAGTAAAAACACAGCCAGAAGCTGTCACAAGTGGGGAAGTCACAGGGAAAGTTAATTTGGTAACTTCAAGGACTAAGATTAAAATAATATCTATTTGGTAAAAACTTATTTGCTTTATCACACAGAAGACTTCAGTTGTCTTTACATGAAAGCTGTGCTAGTTCAAAGGCAAATTTCAGATGATTCTTCAATACTTAGCTTAGGGTTTAAAATTTTTATTAGATTTACTAAGAAAACATCTTTCCCTGTTATTCTCAGTTTCTCTGGGATTAATATTTTGCCAGACAACTGCATCTCTCTTCCCCAAAGCCTCAGGCAGGACAGTCACACCAGGAATTCGGTGCCACTGTCCTTCCTCAAGGCACCTCCTAAAACCTGGAGGGATGATTGGACAGACTTGTTGCTCTGGCTCCGTAGATCCCAGGGACATTCCTTCAGAAATGCTGGCCTAAGCTGCAGGCCTGTCATTTTCAAAATCTCAGAAAAACCTATTTGCAGTAGCCACAAGCCTGAACACTGAGGGCTGATTAAGTGCCAAGCTCTTTGAGAGCAACAATATAATATGTGGCCTTAGAGCTTGTGCATTTTATATTGTAAGTTGGGGTTTCTTCCTTCCTGATCTTCAGCAAGGGTGGATGCATTTTGTTTCTCATTGCCATACTTTTGTGTGCAGGATTTGCATTCCTTCTGTCCTGGTAAAGCATAAGGTAGCCCTAAGTGGAACACAAATTTGCTTTCTTAATTCGCCTTTTTATTTAACTTACCATTTAAAAGCAACTTTCCTCTTCTCCCCCAGAGGAACCCAAGGCTCATGATCTGCAGATGTGCCCCCCTGCTGTCAGAGCTCCTGCTGCCTCTGATGGATGTTCCCATTGTCCCTCTCATCCCTTTAAAGCCCATTTTCTCGTCTTTGTTGCTACTTCAGACCAAGAACATGTTTAAGTCTTTTCCTGAACCCCATCCAAGAACTGGTGACCTGATAAAAACAGGAGTAAAAACAGGAGACAAATATCACCTCAAAGGACCACTTGAGCATATCTGGCCTTGTCAGGAGCAGGAAATACCAGGGCTCTGACATAAAACATTTCTAACCTCAATTCGACAACCCCAAGGGCTTAAACAGGGCTCAGATAAACATCCAGCCTTTCTGATGCTTATCCAAACTCCTTGGGAATGTGGAAGTTGTGAGGGTCACTCCTCAGCAGTACCTGCAGCACATCCTGGAGGCACCTTGGGGACAGTAAGGCTGTTTTTAGGCAGTAATTACACTGAGCTGGGGGAAGCTCTGGACCAGGGGATGATGGAGACATGGCCAAGTGGCAATGAAGAAAGAAAGAAATCAGAGCTGGCCAAAACACAGCCCCACAGCAGGCACTGCGAGGAAAATTAACTCTCCCCCAGCCAAAACCAGCGCAAGAGGCTCCAAATCCGTTCAGAGTAAGAACAGTGCAGGTATTCACACTCCTAGAGAAGCAGGATCTTTAACACAAGAAAGAACATTTTGAGCACCTGCTTGTAGAAATTTCTTAGCAGAAAGGGAACATTTACCTGTAGGAATCCTTCCTTTTTCCTCCTCCAAAGGAGATGCCAATTGATGTGCAGCAAGAACACAGGAATAACCACTGTGGTGACTCAGCCAAGGGAGGGCAGGAGCAACTCTTTTTAAAGCTGCTGTATTTCTCAGGAGCCTGGGCAAACAGGGGCATTCAAGACATGAACTTTTCAAACAGATGGATAAAATCTCTATTCAGAAGTCAAGACACTTTAATTTGATTTTTGAAATTAAGTCAGCTATATCAAATTAAGGCCAGATTAATTCTGGTTACGAGGAACCACCCAGAGGCTCAGTACAGTTTGACTGATACATGTTAAAGTCACATTCTTAGTTAATTTAGATTATTGCTTTGGTGTTCCTCCAAAGGCAAGTCCTAGATCCTATTGATATTAATTGGCCAGAAAGAAGGAGGCCTTTTATTTAACTGGTCTTTCTCCATCTGTTTCTTCACTTGGAAATCCATCCAGCACGGAGCATCAAAGAAACCTCTCAGGCTGCAGTGGGCAGAAACCTGTTGCCTTTGGTTAAATTACTCAGGATAATTAAAAGGGAAGGGATTTTCAGATCTGGTTGGTAAACAGCCCAGGTTGAAGGGTTTCTGCAGGCAGGATTTGGGGGTGACTGGCGAGCTGGGAATACATACAAGCGGACTAATTATGATCCGTAGAAAGAGGAAAACTCACTGTCTCCAGCTCCTTACCTAAAAAAACCCCTGAATTTCCATTCAGCCTCAACAACCAATTTACATAGATTTGTATATTTATCTTTAGAAGGCAAAAGTCTAGAGAGGGATTCCCACATTTTCTGAGAACCTGCTCTTCCCTTCCAGCTTCTGGGCACCCTGTGCCAGGGCCTCCCCACTCTCCCAGCCAGCAATTCCTTCCCAATCTCCCATCTCTCCCTGCCCTCTGGCAGTGGGAAGCCATTCCCTGTGTCCTGTCCCTCCATGCCTTGTCCCCAGTCCCTCTCCAGCTCTCCTGGAGCCCCTTTAGGCCCTGCAAGGGGCTCTCAGGTCTCCCTGGATCCTTCTCTTCTCCAAGTGAACCCCCCCAGCTCTCCCAGCCTGGCTCCAGAGCAGAGGGGCTCCAGCCCTGGGAGCATCTACATTTCTCATCATCATTTCCAGTTCTCCCCGGTCAGGATTTCATATGCCAGCCCTGCTGGATTCAATACTTTCTCAGAGATGACTGAGTGAAACAAGGCCCTATTTATAGAAAAATTCCTCATAGGCTCTCACACAAAGTCATTGTTTTACTTCCTTATCTGTTGTCCCTGTGGAACTATAATCCACTGCTCCAGATTCCCCACTCCTATCTATTCCTGCTCAGAAATGAATTTCAAGATGCCCCAGGCTGGCTGTTGGTGCCAAAATGCTGTAAGGACATTTACTGCCATTTGGAGTATTTTTACTTCAAAGGGAAGGATTCCTGGAGATTATGGAAATGCTTCTCCATCTCTGATTTGTGCCGGCCTGGTTTTCCCCAGAGCCCACACCAGGATTTGTTAAATTGTGTGTCACTGTGTGAGAGCAAAGAACCATCCAGTGCAGTGTGGAGTGGGAAATGCAGTACTGCAGATGTTCACACCGCTGCCAAGGGCTGAACTCCTTGGAAGCACAGCCAGACACCCTTGGCACTCAGCCCCTGTGCCCTGGACTGGTGCAGCTCTGTTTGGGGCAGTGTGAGCTCCCCCATTCCCAGTAAACGTGTCTCAGCTCCAGCACAGCTGCAGCTGCTCCAGGAGAACCTTGGCTTGCTCACACTCCGCTCCCTCCCGGCTGCCCCAAGCTGCACATCCACCAGGAATCCGGGCTGTTCCCGCCTCCTATAACCCTGGGGACAGCAGGAAAGGAGCAGAGAGCAAACAAGACAGGTGGACTGTGATAGTGAATCTGAGCAAGTCATCAGATTAGCAAAGACAATATGAACAATGCGCAATTTATCTTATTTCAGTTCTTCAGAGTTACTGAGTTAGTTACTGAATAGAGTTAGGCCTCTACTACCAAAACCTTTATTTACAGACATGGAGGAAGTGTCAAATCCCAAATACCTGCAGAGTCTTGCACACTTGAGAACAGTCAAACAGTGGCACAAGTCACCCAGAGACACTGTGGAGCCTCCATGCCTGGAGATATTAAGAACTCAGCTAAGCCTGACCCAAGTTCAACTTGCTTTGACCAGATGACCTCCAGAGATCCTTCCATTTGAAGCCAGATCCTTCAGGTTGGAAGGGATCTCAGGATGTCTCTGGGCCAAGTTCCAGTTCAAAGTCACCTCAGAGGTCCCAGGAAGAGAACTGTGAGCCCAAACATCTCAGTACTTTTTCAGATGATGAACAACACGATGGGTAAAATGTAACTCCTACTCTGTGTGTCAGTGAACAATTTACTCTCTCGTGTAACCCAAAAACCAGTTTTAATTTCCTTGTTCAGTGTATTCTGGAAACACACCAGTCAAAGGACATTGGAATCACTCGAGGAGCAAATGTCCTGAGTAAAACCATTCAGCAAAGACAAAAGTTTCAGGACTTCAGCAGAGTATTTAGCACAACTAATGCACCTGATGTTATCACTGAAGATATAGAAAAGCACAAGACATTATGATGAAAAATCATTTGCCTGAGAAAATAATTCATAACTAGGTTTTGGGGTTTTTGTTTGATTGACTGATTGATTGCTTGGCGTGGGGTTTTTAAGATGAGCTGTAAACAGAGCAAACAGCGGTGGGAACCTAAAGAGGCTGTGGGGAAGTGGCGGGCTGTGACGTACCCGCATTCTGTGGGGTGTCAGCAGACTCTCACACATGCTAAACTGTGAGGGGAAGAGTGGAAAATGGTCCCTCAATCATTTCCCCCAAGGCCTGCCTGTCCTGTGTCCATCAGCAGATCAGAGCTGTAAAAGCAGCTGGTTTGGTTCCCCCCGGCAAGGCAGCAGAGCTGGTCAGGGACTGTGCACAGAGAAACCCTTTCACTACTGCCTGTGCTGAGAGAAACGCAGCAGGACTGATCCCAGCGCCTTGGCTGCAACAGCAGAACAAACATGGCTATCCCCAGGGACGCAGGGGGGCCCTACAATTCCCGGGGCACCATTTGAAGAGCTAATTACCCTCCTCACACAAACACCCTGCCTGCAGACACCTACAGTTAGGAACAAGCCACCTCATCCTTAAACACAAAGTTTTTTAATCGCCAATGAGCTTACCCGGGCTTTGCTGGGGGGACATTTGGGCTCTAGTTTAAATGTAAATGCATTTGCATTTCAAAGCAGCTCATTAAGAAAGAGATTCATCTGTCAGGGTATGTGAGTGGCTGGGGGCACCACTAGTTGTGTGCACAGCTCCTGGAAGATGAAGCTCCGTCACACAGAGCTCCCTGGAATGCTCTGTGCCAGCCGGGAGGCCTCCTGGCACTGCCCCCGGGCCGTGTGATCCCAAAGGTCATACAGAAAGGCACCCTAGCTTTTCAGTTCTGCTACAGAAGACACACAACGAGCAGCTTTTTTGCCCCTTCCAATCCAGCCTCGTGTGCCCTGCAATTACAACTGACAACAGATGGAAAATTGCAGTGACTAAACCCCAGACACTGGTGGGTTTCTATTTTTAAATTGGTAGTTTAGTGTTTTAAGGTAAAATATTTGCCTATTGCTGGATCACACTGCAAGTATGTTAAACACTGGGATAGGGAACAGCACCATGAGGAGCTGAGCAAACAAAAATCTGGAACTGAACCTTGATTCCCAGGTACCAAGAGCTCAGAGAGACACAAACCAAACTCCTGCAGTCACAGATGAGCTGCCCTGTGCCTTGTCAGAAGCACCAGGTGAGAATATGCAAAATGCAGTGAACAGGTTGCAAACCCAGCCCAGCTGAAGGGCTGACTTTTGATCTCCGGGGCAGAGCTCCTGTGCCACCCTACATCCCTCTGGGCTTGGAGCCTCACTGCCAGACTTGCCTCCATTCTTTGGGCTTCAGATCCTTTGCTGGAAGACTGATTTCCACCCCAGAAGTATAGCAGGACCTGGATTTTGGTATTCCCTGTCTGTGGAATGGCTCTGTTTCCACCATAAGGCAGGAAGAGGGAGGTGGCACGGAAAAGCAAAAGGAAAGACTTAGGCTTGAACTGCTGATCCTGATGCCAGAAATAGTTACAAAGACAGAGGCAGACCCTGCCCTACACTCTCCACTCCTTTCCTCCTCATGCCATCATGACTTCTTTGTCTTGCCTGACTCTGAGCTGGATTTACAGGATCCAAGAGTGAAGTGTTGGGGAGGAGACAACCCGAGCTATAAGTAACTGAGGAGAACAGCAACAGGAGATTTGAAGGCTTTGCTGATTCAGCAAGAAGGCATGAAATTCAGCTCCTCAGCTATTTAAACACTTACTCAAAATAGAACTCTTAAAAGTAAGGATATTAGGGCAACCAGGATATGCTGACAGGCTTCGTATTGTCCTTTAGTCCTTATAAAGTGTAGGAACAGGAATGTGCAAACCATAAATTGCAAAGCCAGCATCTGCAAACCTTCATTCAAGGCTCCTAAACTGCCCTGTGATTCAACCAGACATGTGGCTCCCTTCCTTTGTTCTTTGTGAGTGTTCAGGCACACTGCTGGGATGAGCACATGCCTGGGGAATGGCCCTTTGCAGGGGGGTGTTGCCATATTCCCGTTCCGTTTTTAGGAGGTCACTCTGTGCTTTGGGACTGCACAGAAACATTTCAAAGGCAGCACAAACATTTTTTGCAGATTCTCCTGGGGGAAAAGTCTGGCCATTGCACAGTTGTAAGAGTTAGAGTCTTGCTCTGGCCAGCGCTTCCACCCCTGTCTCGTACCAACACTCGGCCAGTTCCACAGCCCTCCAGCTGCAGTTCACCAGCTCCAGCTGAGCACAGCTTGCTGTGCAGCTCCAGGACCAGAGGCAGGGGCTGTTTCAGAGCATGTACATGTAATAGGAGGACAATCAGTGCTACAGAAATGGTCCTCAGAGCCTGGGGATTCATTTCAAAGAGCACAGGAATGCTCTGCAAAGCTCCAGGTTACTGAACTTGATATCCACAGATGTGCTGTGTTTGAAGTGCACGGTCTGTGGCACTCAACCAACACTGTAAGCACAGGGACAAAAGGGCATGAGCCATGGGTTTAGCTCTCTCCTAAACCAAAGTGAGACACCAATTCCACCAAAAATACATATCCAGGCATGTCTCTGTTTCACCTCAAGAAAATGATACCCTAAACCATGAAAAATAGGACTAATTTCCCCTGGGCAGAAAACATGTATGTCTCAAGGGGAAGGTGTCCCTGCACGTGGCAGAGGGTTGGAATGAGGGGAGCTGTAAAGTCCCCTCCAAGCCCAAGCACTCTGTGGTTCTGTGAACACTGGACGTGGTCACCTCGGTGACCCTGACACAGCTCTGCCTTAGGCTGCCTCCTCCCACTCTCTTAGAAGGCTTTACTGTGAGCACTGGGCTATGAAATCCTTCTGAGTCACTGAACAATCTCCTCATTTGCTGTTAGGTCACTAAAAGGAGAGAATCAGAGCTCACTGTCACTGATATCCAAATGCCTCGGAGACACGTCACTCCGTGGATGGGGGAGAAGGGCTTCAGGCCACCACAGAGCCAAGTGTGCCAACTGCCTCCTGCACTCCCCCCACCACCATCTGCCAGCACACAAGGGCTCAAAGCCCTCCTCACTCAGCCTTTGCTCACGGAACAGTGGCAGAACAGAGGGAATACCTGGAGCCCAGGCCCTGGGGAGGTGGAAGGCCCCAAGTGCACCTCCCAAGGGTTGTGTTTCACACAGACAGCGATGCTGCCGTTACTGGTCTG
>NW_020955884.1:197140-226985 GCF_003031625.1 Empidonax traillii
AGAAGACATTTTCCTATGGCCATTCTTTTACAAAGAGTGAAAGTGAGAATAGGTGTGGTCATTGGAAATGGCTTAGGCCAGTTTAAATTCCATGCTGCAAAAAATGGCATGTGCCCACTTATCCCGAGTCCTGCCCTCAGAGCTGACCCCAGTCAGTAGAGTCATCTGCTAATTATTAGAGAAAAACAATTCAATTTGAAACCAGCCTTTACCTGTCTGTCACTGAAATTATCCACTCAGGCAACCAAAACATTTTATATTCTGTACAGTTCTGTTCTACTCGTACTCTATAGCAGGTCTTGGGGCTCTCAGAGACCTCTTAGAGAAGCCCAGATTTCAGAAAAATGCTACCACAGCCCTGAATCCCTAGAAAACAAGTTAACAAGATTTGCCAGCATATTCAGTGGACATTATTTCCAGCCCTGTGAAATCCTTCTGCAACTTGGAAAAAAAAAGCAAAACAACACAAAACAGGAACAACACAAAATAGGAAGAAACAAAGGAAACCATAACCACACATAAACAGCCGAAACTTCCTCCTCCTTCCTCAGCACAGGCTTTGTTTCTCCCCTTGCAGCTGTTTGGGTGTCAGCAGAGATCACCGAGGCAGCTCCTCACCTCCTGAGAGCTGAGGAGATGAACTCACTGCTCACCCCCGTGTTAGGGAGCAGGAAACGCCCTTTTTTCCAAGCTGAGTTTCTCAAACTGCAAAAAACAGTGGCTGAGAGCCTGAAGAGGTCTAGATGTGGTGCTCCCAGTGGCAGGAGTGAACCTCCAGCTGGTGTCACTGGAGAAAGGCGCAGTCCCAAATATATTCCCACCAGTAACGGGTTGGCTGAGCCAAGGCAGCTGTTCCTCAGCACCAAGGGGGCAGAGCCCAGCCAAGGAAACAGAAATTCTGGGGGGTCAGCTAGAAGGGAAGAAAACACAAACAATAATTTCAGGTAGCAAAGCAGGCAGGGAGAGAGGAGTCCAGTGTGTTCTTTGTGCAGCCATGGCCTCATCACGTGGGTTTGCAGCACACAGCCCCCACTGGACTGACACCAGCTCCTACTTTCTCCTTCCCTTCTCCTTTTCCTCTCACCTCTCCTCCCATTCTTCTCCCTCCCTTGTGCTCCCTGTGCTCGCAGTAAATCCAGCTCAGGAGAAGAAGTGAAAGGGAGTGCTGGAGGGTATTTCAAACCCCTTTAACAGAAGGCAACAACATAAGCAAGAGACATTGTTAAATCTGGAACAAAACCAGCTCTCTGCTGGAAAAGATTCCAAGTGCTGTCACCACTAGCACACGTAACACTTGTCCTTCACTTACTGTAGGGGCAAGACATCCACAAACACTTGTTTGTGGGGGAAATGCAGGACAGCAAATGCTCCAGGCCCATGGGAGGCTGGGAATTTGGAGCCTGGGGATGAGCTTTGTTTGGCCATGAGTACAAGAGTGCATTTACAGTACAGAAATGTGTCACATCCCCCTCTGTGTGACAGAGGGAAGGAAAGGGTTGGGAATGAGGAGCTGCAGCCTTATCCAACCACAGCAGTGCCTGCAGCATGACCTGAACGAGGGGCTCAGCAGTGCGTTAGGGTGAGTTATCAGTAAGACCTGCTGAAAGAAAAAACAAAGTGAGAAAACGATGCTGCAGCTCTCTGGAATATGGGATTTTTATACAGTTGGACACAGCCTTGCTAGTTCACAATACACGAGTACAGAACACAGGGCACTTGCTGGGTCCCAGGACAGGATCTTATCCCAAATTTCTCCATTCACATCAGGTAACCTGTATGAGCCCAGGCTCTGTCACTGCTGCCAAAGGCTCATCCTCAGCTGTCTTGGCTATGTCTGCAGGACACGAAGCATTTCAAACAGCAGTTGCAGTGAAATGGGCAGAAAGAGTTGGCTGGTTCTACAGTCTTGGGGTTTTGTTGCCTGTAGAAGGTCCTATCAATCTAAAAATATTGAGTGGTTCACTTGCTTACACATGAACACTTCCTGCGTGTCAGTGAATCAGCAGCAGGTGAGGAACAGCTTGATTTCATCGCCAGAACCTAAATCACTGAGCTCTTTACACCAGAACCTGTATGGGTTTAGCTGGGCCTGACACCCAACAGCCAAGGACGGACACACCCCTCAGTAATCCCCAATTGCACGAGTTAGATGGTTCCATCGTTTTTTCAGGATGCGCAGGAACCTTTGAACGCATTATGAACCAATAGTTCTAATTTTGCATCAGGACAATGGGAGGTTGAGTTTGCCTACAGCAAGTGATGATCCCCAGAGATTCCTGCGTGTGCAGAGCCTGTCCTTGCATTGTCCAAACACAGAGAGAAAACAGTCTGATGTGATTCCAGCCCCCGCCCCTTCCATCACCAACCTCCAGCCCTTTGTGCAGCCAAAGGAAGAACACACAACATGCACTCAGCCAGACAGAGCTCAACCGCCTGCAGCCAAAATACAAAAGATTGACTATCTCTTTTTTTTTTGGTGGTATAATCACTCTGTCATGTATAATGGATGCACAGGCAGAGTTTGGGCTTTTGAAAACCTCGAGCAAAGCTTTACTTTATTCCTGTAAATCTCACGGGCTTCAAATGGAAGCATTCCCTTCTGTCAGCAGCACAGCCCTTAGCAATGAAATTCCTCAGCCCCAGCAGGACTCTGAGATTTAATTACACTTGGAAAGCAGAGTGTTATCAATGGCTTTGCTGGTGTGGGAGTATATGAGATACAAAAGCCTCAAAACATTGGTAACCCCACAAGGGGTATGGGAAGGGAGGGACCAAACAACAGATTACCCCCAAATTCTGGTTTCTTCATTGAAGACTCAGGATTTCTGGAGGTCTGAGAGTGGAGGAGGCTAAAGATGTTGGGGATGTGTGGGGAAGGATCCAAAATACCTGGAGGGGGGTATATGGAATTAATCAGGCAACTCTTACCAGTGTGCTCCAGGTGGAGAAGCCGGGAAGGGATAGAGAGCCGGGGTTTTTGCTTAGCTGTGGAGGCTGGAGAGGGGGGAACACAGCCCAGAGGGGACAAGAAGGGACACTGCAGAGCCCCTCCCTACCCAAAGAGAACAGTCAGCTCCAGATAAACTAAGGGCATAGAGAAAAAGATGTCATTTAGAAAGGTTTGTTTCTCTGTCTGACAAGATTGAGGCTCATTATGCCAGATATCAGATACCTCAAGTACGTTGCCCCATCCCTGGAAGTGTCCAAGGCCACGTTGGATGGCGCTTGGAGCAACCTGGGATAGTGGAAATGTCCCTGCCCATGGTAGGGGTGGAATGAGCTGGATTTAAGGTCCCTTTGAACCCAAACCATTCTAGGATTCTGTGATTTTTTTGTGGTTTCATTTTGCTCACAGGGTTTCAGAAATGTGGTCAGCCTTGTTTTACAGAGGGAGAGAGCAGATGACGTTCCCAGGGTCAGCCTGTGGCTGAGATGGGAATGGGTCAGAGCCCCACCTCTTTTAGGTGGCCCAACTGCAAGATCACAGCTGCCTCCTAAATGGAAATCACACATCCACAGTAATGGGGCTGAGCTGCAGAGCCCCGACTGTGATCAAAGGTTTGGATGCCTGGCCTCGGGAATTCGAAGCATCATTTTGGTGGGATGCATTACAGTGGAAGAGGCCAGAGACTGCACTTGCATCAGATTGCCAGTTTTTGATGTGGTCAGCCCGGACCTGGTCAGGGGCCCTTTGTGTTCCCGTTCTCTCTGAGAGATGTAACCCTTCAAAGAAATGAGAACCCCCCACGTGCTCGTGGCCGCTCAGAGCACACGGGAGCTCACACCGTCCCAGGGTGCTGTCCCTGCCTGCTCCTCTCCGGGGCAAGCACACTCCAGCCCCAGCACGGAGAATTCCAGCCCCGGGGAGTCTGTGGGCTCAGCAGAGCAGGGAGGGAATCCAGCAGCAGAACCACTCCAGGATTATCCAGAAGGGGGAGTGCAGAGCATGCACACACAGAAATCAGGGGCTGCTCTGCCGTGTCTCACTGCAGAGCACGGGGGCTCTGTAAAGGTCCTGCACTCCCAGTGAAACACCTGCACACTCATCCAGCGAATGAGCTCCCCTTTGCTGTGTGTCTGGCTCACATTCTTCTTGGAGTTTTCTTTTTTAATATATTTTTGGTTTTTTATAAGCTTGCTTTACATATCAACTTTCTAGGCAAAATTAATTAACTGAAGTAAGTTTGGTTCCAAGTCCTTTGCTCCCTGATTTGATAAGGAACTTGTAAGGAATGTTGCCGAATGCAAATTCAGTTAATTGCTCAGACTTAGCCGAGAGGGAGGGTTACAAATTCCCTTTCCAAGCGGAACTGCCAGCTTGTGTGTCTCTGTAGCATCAGACCAAGACGGTCCCCGGGCGGTGCTGGAGGTGCCCTTGACAATTCAAATGCAGGACCACACGAGCACGGCCGCGGGCAAACCCCGTGTGCGGGAATGAACCAGTTAGACCTGGATCACGGAAAGGAAGCACGAAATGAGCGGCGGGAGTAGAAAGGAAACAGTGCTGACAATGTTTCCATGGCTTTTATTTCTCCACTGATAGAAGTCCTCTCCCACCCCTTCAGCACACGCAGTTCACCACCCCACTGAACTCCTTCTATACTGCCCTAAAGCTCTGACCTTGGTGTGACTTTTTTCCATTGTGCTTATCTTTGTCCTTCACTCTAGTTAAGGAAAAACCCCAGACTAAATTCTGAAAGGACTGAAAGGCAATATTAATTTCGTTTAGCTCCCAATAATACTATAAACAGTAACAACACAATTCTTTAATGATTATTACCTGATTTTATGTGCTTTCCTTACTTAACCTTTCTCTTCTTTTTTTTACTGTCTTTTACAGATTATCAAGAGCCAGTATTCTGTTGACTTCTGTTATTCATTAAAAAAAAGTTCAAGGTCAACAGATAAATATGTGTTGTTATTATGGTTTTGTAAGCAAATAACTTCCAGTGCAGTGAGAAAGATTCTGAAAAGAAAAAAATGGAAACAAACTTCCTGCCTGTGCCACATTAGTACACAATTTTATCTAAATGGGTTAAAAAGAAATCCACTGCTGTAAATTAAATTATCAGTGTGATATATTGCTTTATCTTGCTGAACTTGCACCCTCTGTCTGCAGAAGAATCAGAACAGCAAGTCCAGGTAATAAGGTCTGGTTATCTTCAGCAAGGTAAATACCTAAGGCAGGAATTGGTGTAACTTGCAATCTCTCCAAGGTGGTTGAGCTTTGTTATCGAGCCCTGGAAAGGTGAAGGTCCAGGTCCAGCCCAGGCTCAGCTGATCCCTGCCTGTGTGAGGGGCAAAGGCAGCCTGAGAGGGGACAGTCTGGGCACAGCACAGACACCTCCTGAAATGGTCCTCACTGCAGGAGAACAGGCTGGCCAGGGCTTGGAGCCACTGGCCACAGGGAAGGTGTCCCTGCCCACGGCACGAGTGGGACTGCATGGGCTTTAAGGTTCCTCCCAACCTAGCCCATCCTGTGAGAAGAGACAGCGATGGCTTCTCCTCTCCCCTACCCCAGTGCACTGGGAGGGCTGCAGGAGGCATTGCAGTTCCCGGACCAAGCACTCCTGGTCAAAGGGCAGGGAGGTGCCTGCCAGCTGGGAACCTGCAGGGCCCCTGGCTCTGTCCCAGAGGCTGGGAGGAGTCCCAGCCAGCACACAGGTGAGCTCCAGCCCACGAGGAGTCCCTGCACAGCCCAAGGCAGGAAGCAGCAGGACACCCATGGACAGCCGGGGTGTCCACCATAAGTGCCAGCTAAACCATCTGGCCACGTCTCTTCCCTTGAGCAGGCCCGAGGCAGGAGCACTGACAGCAGAGGCAGAGCACTGAGACCACAGGCAGGAGCACTGACAGCAGACCGTCCCAGGGGCTCTTCAGGAGAGACAGCGGGAGGTTCTGGCTGCTGAGACACAGCAACTCTGCCTCGTTTCCCAAGGTTTTTCCAGCATAAGGATGACTGGGCACACACAACAGTTTGCACCACAATGCTTGGCAAAGACATTAGCTATTTTTTAGGCCCAATAAACCACTTAAAGGTTTGTATTCAAACACAGAGTGGTCACCGCCAGCAGCACTGTCTGGGCTCTGGCACAGCCCCTCAACCCTTCACTGCACTCACTTCGAATGCATGAAAGTTCAAAGCCCCGCCGCCAACAAAGGCTGGAAAAAACTAATCCTCCTCCTCATAAGGAGAATTACCTGAACAAAGGAAGGGAATGGCAGCAAATGATGCCAGTGAACAACTGGGATCGGTAAGAACAGCCATGGAAAGTGGAAAATTGCGGCGAAGCTATAACAGAGTGGCACAGAGTGCTGGATGCTGGTGCAGAGCAGCTGACCTGGCTTTCTTCCAGTGAGGAACATCTCTGCTGCAAGGATTGGTTGGTTTTGGTTTGCTAATTTTCTAGAAGCTGAACCTGTTTCCAAGACGAAACAGCTGTTATTTTTATTTGAGCTAAGGTTCAGCTGGGAAAAACATCCCAAACATAAAACCCATGGTGGAATCCAGTACAAGCTTTTCTACGGGAGCACAAAACTAAGGAAAAACCAAATCCCTACTCACTGACCAAATTTCTGGACTGAAGAACAGGAAGAAGGAAAACGTGCATGCTGCTGCAAAGAGCAGCCATCCTGAGCTTAACACAGGAGCTGGGGCTCTCTGTAACTACTGCAGTCTCCCCAGTTACTCAAAGCAGCCACTTTGAGAGCTCTCTCCTTGTTCTGAACCCAAAGGCTGTCTTGCTTCACAGGTCACAGCAATTCCTTCCACAGAGACTTATAAAATAGTTCTTTGGATCACCTTGGTCTGACCTCCCTCGGTTTCTTTCCCCCTTGAGTTTAAGCAGGGATTTGCACACCCATGTTAAAAGCAGGAAAGTTTACCTGTCTGGCCTGATAAGAAAACTCATTTCCTGCTAGAGAAGCATTTTTATTTTGATTTAAAATATGATACTAGCAGAGTAGCCATCAAAGATAATGAAGTATCCAGAAGTTCTGAGCTCCTGATTTTAACCATCAAGAAGAAGATGACACACTGACAGTCTGTATTTTCTCTTTTGTTTTCAAAGGAAACTTAATGCTTCTGAAGGGCTTTGCAGCATATTTGATGTGCTACAGGTTGTTTGAAAAGAAAACTAGGAAGGCTTCAATGGACCTTTCTTTCCCTTTCTGGTCTCCACTATGCAGAAAGGTTAAACCAAGACAAGGAGGAAAGAAAATCAACAGAAACTCCTGTTTGCACGATTCCCACCTCACGTGTTTGGAAAGACTACAATATTGGTCAAATGAAGACAGCAGGAAGCACTGCAAACTCTGGCAGGCTGAAGGTAAAACACAAACCAAAAATAAAACATCCAGGCAGGCCAAAACAAACTTTTGAGGGACAATTTGTAAAAGGCAAAGAGGAGGTTATTGGACAAAGACATAAATGACCCGTGAGCTGCCAGCAGGATCATGTCCATCCTCACACTGGTGGCAGGTCCAGGAGGGTCTCGGGGATCATCCAGAGCACCTGAAGTCTGACAGAACTCGGTGCAAGGCACAAGGTTCCTGTGGTCACACTGCTCCAGGGGGGATGCCTGTGCATTGGAACAGCCACATTTTGGGTGTTTTCCAAAGACTGCTCTCCCCTGCAACAGTTTTATGTAGTGCAGTCTTGAAGTGCCAAAGGTAAAATCACTCTGACTGGTTTGCTGCTCTCTGAATAAAGAACAATTTCTTCTTCTCCTGTCACCTATCCTGGCAGTGTTGCAGGTTGATTTTGGTGCCTTCAAGGTGCCCACACACCTGAGCCTCTCCAGAGATTCGTGTTTCCCCAGGTACTTCTGAACCTGTTTGTGGGCTGTTTAATTTTGTCTTTAAGAATTAAGCTCTTCAGTACTGACACATGCATTCCATCTCAGAACATCCTGTAGCACCAGTTCTTCACGCCCTGTTGTGTGTACAACCCCTCAAGAACCCAGATATCCCATATTCACTTTCTCCTGCTTGGAGCCTGTTTCCCACAAACTAAAAGGAAGCCCCAGGCCCCTTTCTCCCAACCAGAACGACCGTCTCAGCCAGCCAAACATCCCTCCTCAGCTCACACTGTTCCCATCTCAGTGCTCCCAGCCCAGCATCAGGCAGCTGCCCACGGGAGAAGGAATTCCTGGGAACAAGGTCACTCAAGAGTTATGTTGCAAACTTTAACAAGGCTTTCTCTGGCTCCTGATTTAAAATTAATACCAAAATTGGTCCACTTTGTAATTTCCTCTTCCTTAGTAGTAGATCTTAGGTATCAATATGAGATCACTCTCATTTGTTCTGTCCAGCTACACTTGAGTTCTCTTGATTTTATATGTATGAATTGCAATTAGTTGGGGGGAAGGGGGAAAGTATAAATAAAGTTTTAAATAAATATAGTATGTAAGTATATATATATACTTATAAATATAAGTATAAATAAAGTTTATAAATAAAGTATAAATAAACTTTTGTTCAACAAAATATCAGTTTTGCTACATCCAGAATTTTGAGAGCACCTGGGGCCTTTTACAGGTGTCTCTGTGACTGTGTGGTTTTATATAATAGTGTTAATAGCTGTTATAATCACACAGAATTAGAACACACCATAAATTTGGATAAATATATACATATTATTAAATTATATAATAAAAGCATATAAATATGGATTTCACCTGCTATTTTGAACAAAATGGGTGTGGCAACTGAGGAAGTTACTCCTGATATTTGAAAATAAAAAAAAAAAAAAAAAAAAAAAAGAGAGAGCCTGATTAAAGTAAATGTGCAAACCCTTAGTCATGTGAGTAATCCTTTCCCTGCAAATCATTTCCTGACGTCAGGTGACGCTCCTGGTGTGGATTATTTACGTGGTCAAGGGCTTGCAGGAATTAGGGCTGGACATCAGTCCAGAAAAAGTCCTCCAAGGTCTCTACAATTATCTTAATTATTTTGCCCTTTGTAAAGTACCCTTTCAACTGAAATGCTACTAATAAATCCAGTGTTTTCTCTGGGCTCTCTGTTCGGTTTGCCTAGGTTTGCAGTTATTTCCTTGCAGTCCCAGGGATTGGAACAGTGACCTGAGGCTCGATTTGGCACCGTAAGGTAATGCTGCTGCAGGAACAGCTTGTGCTGGACGGGGGTTAACTCTGCTTTCAGGGCACCCCTCCGAAGGGTCAGAGTTCAGACACTGATATATGTCAGTGTAACCGATGCTGCTACAGACCCAGTCTCTCACTTAATTCAGGCAATGCCAGTATGTTGCTGTTTCTCCTGAGCTGCTTGATACAAGATTCCAGTGCCAAATGATCTCATCACAAGTGTAGGAACCCACCAGGCACAAGGCTTGAAAGCTTTTACTATATAAATGACCAAAAAGTCTCCTTTTCTCATTTCATTTCAATCCTATCCTGATTCTCTAGTAATAATATCTTATAATACATCCAGTAATGTCTCACCATAGCAAAGTCCCATTTCAGACTCATCCTGACTTTGTAGCCTCGCTCCAATCTTGCACTGTTTTAGTGAGTTCTATAGCAGTATATTCAAGAGATCACTACCACAACCTTAGTTCAGTGGTGTCTATAATTTTCAGTATGCAGCATGAAAAAGGCACAACAGAAGTGGGGTTTGTGTTTACTTGTCCTCTGACCAGATGGGATCCATAGCTTGATGCCATAGCTGGTTGTCATTGTGTTGTGATGCTCAGATCCTGATTTTATTTCCTTTTGTTTTCAAAAAGAGCCACTTGCTAAACAGCTTGGACTCTACATCAGAGTTTCACATAGCCACAACCTCCCCATTTGTGACTGGTGAGCAGTGAAACAGTGGGTTTAGTAGTAAAACTGAGATGTAGCGTCAGAATGAGGGAGATGTACACGAGAATCCAGGGCTTTTTAATGCTTTGGGAGGGAAAGAAATTCCAGGTGGATTTTAGTGATAAGACCAGAAATCATGACTTATGTTTACACAAACCACTATGAACCCTAAAATGAACACAGTCCCTTGGGAAATTTCATCAATGCCACAGGACAAGGCTGCAAAAAGTGAAAAAGGAGCATTCAGGAGTTTCCCTTCCAATCTACGTGGGAGTTGATTGCAATTTAAGAGCATCACAGAATTATAGAATTGTTAAGGTGGAAAAAGACCTTTCAGATCAAGCCCAGCCATGAACCCAGCATGACCATCACGGTCGCCACTACACCATGTCCTCAGGTGCCACATCCACACGTCTTCTGAACACTTCCAGGGATGGGGACTCCACCACTCCCTGGGCAGCCTGAGCCAGGGTTTGGGTTTGTTTCTTGAGGTGTTAAAAGCTGTAATTGTGATCCAACCCCCAGCCCTCTGCGTGGGTTCAGGGGGACTCCCCTCCATACTGTGAGTCTGCTCAAGCAGTTGGGCAAATATCTGAGCTCCTGCAATTTAACCTGAGCCATTTGTTTGGGGTCACCTTCAGCAGATGGATCAATTACCTTGTGTATCAAAGTCTCTCTGCTGATTTGTTTTGGTATTTTCCTAAAATATTCAATTGAACCGTCTATTCCCTTTGCCAGGTAACCTTGTGAATTATTAACGCCGCAATCCACAATAAAATAAATCATCAACAGCAAACCAGAAAGGTCTTACTGGGACAAACCCAATCATTTCATGAACCCCCAAGGCTTTAAATGTTAAATTATTGCTTTCTAATTTGGGTTGCTTGTATTTCTAGTTAGGAAAATGCAATTCCAAATGAAAAGCTCTCATGGAAGAGATCAGCAGCAGCATCTTCAGAGTCCGAGTTTCTCTGAAAACTGCAGGAGGAGGGGAGAGGAGCAGGACAACAAATGTCCCCAGAATCTGTGTTGTTTGTATCCTTTCAGCTCAGTGTGGTTGGTGGACAATGGATCACAATGTTCTTTCCCTCCCTCCCTCAGCAGTGGTGTTTAAATTCACCCAACAGCAGTTCAGAACTGTTCATAGACTATTTTTCTGGAGTTGTGCTTCAGCTAAAGTAATAATTTCTCCCCAGAACCAGTCTGGCATATCAGCAGAGTAAACCCCAGAGAGACTGCAGTGCACTGTTCTAGAAGAAACCATCAGACTCCAGAAATATTTTCCTTCTGGGACCAACACTGTCATTTATATCAACATAACAAAACATTTGCTGTGAGAAAAAGCCTTCGCCGTATTATATAAGTGTAATAAATTAGGGCTGGTTGTTTGGAATTTGAGTTTCATTTAGGCCACTAAAATAAACCTGCAAACATTTGTCTGAACTCTGAGTATTTGTTCTTCCTCTGAGAAGACAATGTGGTCAGATCTAACCCCCCCCCCCTCACATCCCTTTGTTTCTTTCCATTTACTTTTTAAAAATAGAAAAGGGTCTGATCAGGGGTGCCCTGTGCTTTGCTCACTTTATCAAGCTCTTCAGAGACAGATAAAAACCCTGAAAGGTTGAGATAAGGCTCCACGGGGAATTTAAGTCGGGGGGGGGGGGGTGTTTCATATTGACTTCAGATCTACATCCAAGTTTATTCCACCCTTTTACTACAAGTGCAGGGTTTTAAAGGAGGTGTCTCAGAAAGAGAAACAGTGAAGAAAACCTTTCCACAGGTGATGTTAAGTTAGATTTACTACCCAGAGCATTTCCATAACAGCTAAAACCAGCACCATGGTAGAGGCTTCCTCTGCAAATTAAGGTATTTCCTCTGTAAGCCTTAGTTTGCTTTAGATTTGTACTTAAGTAGTAAAAGCAGTGTCTTTATATAACTAATTAAATCTATATTTTTGCAACGGTTCACTTCCCTTCATGGAAAAAAAAAAAGTTTTCTGAGTTGCTTTCCTTTATCCCAACAAATATTGCTGTATTTCAGCAGCCTGGAAGCCTCGTGCACTTTGTCTGTCTGCCTTATGTGGCTCCATATAACGTGTCATGCCTTTGACAAAAGTAAATTTTTAATCCACTGCAGTCTCGGTGACCTCCTTTGGAGCATTCAAAGTACAATCCAGGTTTGGTTTACATATTGAAGGTCACTCCAGAGCAGGCCCAGTGAGCCATGGCACTGTTTCCATACAAAATACGCTGCCAGCAGTTGGTCAGACTAAAAACCCCCTGAGCGCTCATGGTAAGAGACTGTTCTGACTGAGCCTGGCCCAGACCCCTCTGGAGCAGCAGGTCTGGCTGTGCCCCACCTGAGTTTTCTGGCCAGGCTGAATCCAGTCCCTGCTTCCCCCAGAGGGCTTTCAGGCATGACCGAACATGGGTCTCTTGTCCAAGAGCTTTCTACAGACAGAGGTACCCACAGTCAACTTTGGCTCCCACAAAATGGGTACTAGAACACTCCACTACAGAGTGACAGACCCAAAAATGCTCCTTGGCTCTTCAGGCAGCTGGCAGCTGATGGAATCTTTGACCCCAGTGGGAACTGCTTTGTCTGTGCCGGTGGATTTACTAATGTGCACGTGATACTGCAAAAATGGTGTGGAGGGGCCACCTCCCTCCCTGCCATCCTGAGCAGTGGGAGGTACCCAGGAGAGGCAGTTTGGCTGCAGGAGGGGAGGGGAGGGGAGGGGAGGGGACAGGAGGGGAGGGAGGCAGAGGACATGCCAGGCAGCAGGGGCACACAGAATCATCTCCCTGGTCAGGAACAGCAGGAGGTTTCCATGACATTTGGAAATTGCTTCTTTTTGGCAGCCTGGCAGCCAGAACCAAGCAGTCCCCACACACCTCGGGGGGAAAGGCTGCCTAGGTTGGCCTGAGGTGCTTGTACTCCAGGGAGAAGAAGCCAGGCATAAAAAACATGTATAATAAACCCCTTAAAACACCTCCATGTTATAGCAGTGTTATTAAATCAAGTGAATAAGCATAAATAGAGCTACACAAATGCAAGGGGAAATACGAGCACAGAATCCTCAGAGTACATCAGAAGTTTGTTCCTGCCACACCTATTATAGATTATCCCAGGTGGAATATTTCTGTCTTGAATGTGGACTATGCAGAAATCTGGTTCCTTTTGTTAATTGGAAGGACTTCCCTTAGCCACTAGCCAGTTAATTTTATTTTATAGAAGCTATTCCACAACTAGGTAGAGAGGCGGATGGAAATCCTGCATTTCCATGTCTTTAGCCAGTTTGTTGTTAGCTACTTTCAAAGTGTCCTGAACATCTGATAAATGGGAAAAATCCAGAGTGCTAAATAAACTGGATCTCCTACTTGAACTGTGCTTCTCCCACCACCTGTTTTGTGTACAGTAGATAAACAGCACAAACAGTTGTGGGGAGTCACTGTGGGAATGGTGCATTCTGGGCCCCTCCTCGAGGCTGCACAGTGTTCCCTCAGCCTCACACTTCACCTACTCCCTCTGCTTGTGTTGATGTTTTTAACCACCTGAAATCAATCTGAGTGACCCACATCCTGATGTCAACCTGGCCACAAAATGAGCAAGCTCACAAAAATGTGTTTGGAAAGAGAAGGCAGGAGTTGCAAGGCAGGAGCTCCTGCCCTGCCTGGGTGAAGGCCCTGCTGGCAGGGTTCCAGGGAGCAGTGGCTGGCTCTTGTTGACACAGAGCTGAGCAGACAGCCCCTATGGAGTGGGATACCTGCCCGGGGAAACAAGGCAGGCAGGGACCTGTCCTCTGCAAAGGTCACTTGTTCCATAGTCAGGACAGCTAAACCCTGCCCCTCCTCCCTGGCATTTGTTTTCAGTCTGAAGCAAGACTGCTCTCTGGAAAGTGCCAGATCCACTCCCAGAACATGTAAACACTCATATTTCCTTTTCAATATTTACAGCAGGACAGAAAGCAGCCCAAGATTTGCTGGCTTTGCCCCAGCAGTGTGTACAACCGCTGCGCAGTTCCAACATTCCTGCACTCTTGGGCTCACCTCAGTCCCATCCAGAACCTTTCTGAACCATTCCCTTCTTTTACAGAGATCACTCCACAGCCTCTCCAGTCCAGACCAATGTGTGTTGTGTCCTTTCCATATGGGCTGTTCAGCTAAACTTGTAAAGCAGGATTCGATCTGCAGTGTGTTCAGCAAATACACCACTGTCTTTAAAAAGTAAAGGGAAAGGAAATGTGGGGTAACGTGCCCCTCAGCCAACATTTAATCCCTTGAAAACTCCTGCACAAACAAATACAGGACAAGAAGGAAGGTTAATTCTAAAAAGGTCGTCCTGAAGGGCAGGATCAAAACCCAAAGTTAGCTTGACAGAATTAAAAGTAGGTCAAAGAGCAAAGGTCAAAACCCAGGACCCTAAAGAGATCTACCCTGTGACCCACAGAGTCAGTTCTGTCACTACAATTGCTTCCAGTTGTTTGTCAAACTTAGTCTTGAAATCCTCTCATGGTATTGCACATGCTCCCTGTGTAATTTGAGGATTTCCCCCAACACTTAACTACATTTACTGCTAGAAGAGTTTTTCCACAACCAACCCAAATCTCCTTAATGTCATCAGAGTCTTTTTCTTTCCTGTCTTGTTCACTGTGGACACAGAGGACATAGTGTTTTCCTTTCTTTTTTTGCAGCACTTTTTTGAAAGCCTTCAGATTTATGTCCCACCCTCCTTCCTTCAGTTCCTTTTAACCTGAGAGAACTGGGGCTGTTTCAGTCTTTCCCTAAGAGCTCTATTTCTCACATCTCTGACCACCCTCACTGCTTCCCTCCCAGCGCTCCCCAAGCAGCCCATGTCTTTCCTGAAATGCAGCATCCAGAGCTGGACCAGGACTCCAGTTAAGGTCTTACTGATGCTGAGCAGAGCAGATACATCATACTCTTTCAAATAAAGCTACTTCCATGAGCACTTGGCTGGTGATTCCCTCCACCAGGCTCTTCTCTGCAGAACAGGTGCCTTGGAGCATGAGGTCAAACTACACCTCTTGGAATCCAGTCGGATCTCCACAGCTCCGTTTGCCCAGGGAAAGGCCAAATGCCATGGTTATAAGCCCCACTGGGATGTTTTACAGGACTGGCAAATACTTCTGGGGTTTGGGTGCCAGGAGGCAGAAGGAGTGGCTGTTTTACACATGAGGATTCCTCGTTGTGATGTGGAGCTGATTTGCCAAAATACACAGTGCCAGAACCACCCAGATACACCTCCTAGCACCTTCCTGTGCGTGACATGTGCTTCAAGCACCTGCCTAAACCCACCTCATGCTGATCCCTGCTGAACCAGAGTGACACCTGCTTACCAGGGGCCTCACAACACGTCAGCTCAGTGCAGCAGCAGCCCTGCCCTGCCGTCGTTCGGGAGCACTTTGCACGGGTGGAGTCTCATTTGATCCCTGAGCTCTGAGCTTTGCAAAAGCAGCTGCATCACCGGGTCAGGTGAGGTCATCTGAGCCCTCAGATCTGTTGCCTTGCTGGGGATCAAAGAGCAATGTTTGGGAGGCTCCTTGTCAGGCACGGCACTGCTGGCTGAGGGATTCCCTCCCTCTGCCCAGGCCTCCAGCATGCCAGGGAATGCACAAGGCATTTCTCCCTGCTTAGTCTTCCTTTCCTGTACTTCCATGCCTATTTTTTTCTCTCTCTCTGCTCTTCTCTTTCATTCTCTTCCCCTCTCTCTCTCTTCCTTCCTATACATAGAATAATAAAATGGCCTGGGTTTGAAGGGACCTTAAAGCTCCTCTCATTCCACCCCTGCCCTGGGCAGGGACACCTTCCACCAGCCCAGGTTGCTCCAAGCCCCGTCCAACCTGGCCTGGGACACTTCCAGGGATGGGGCAGCCACAGCTTCTCTGGGCACCCTGTGCCAGGGCCTGCCCACCCTCACAGAAGAGAATTTCTTCTTACCCACCCTGCCCATATCCACCATCTATCCCAGCTAATTAACAACAACAAGCCCAGTACATTAAAAACTCAATTACTCAGACATTTTCCATGCACAACAACAAGCCAGGATCCCATTTCCCATTTTCACTGATGTCAGAAAGTCAATGCTCTAAAAGCCCCCAGGCACTCTTGGCAAATACCATAATCCCATTACAGATGGGATTTCTATTTAATTAGAAACAAACACCCACCCCCAAGCCAGGCTGTCACCCACCAACCACTATTGCACCTGAAAATCCATATCCATTAGTAAAGACACTTGGCAAGTGCGAGCACGCAAGACCCAATCCTGTATTTACCCCTGGCAAGGGGATCTCCATCCCCCAAAGCATTTCCTCACCACCCTGGCCCAGGCAGGAGAGCAGGGCAGCCCTGTCAGCTGCAGGGAGAGCACTAAAGGAGCTGGAGAAGGGGGCTGGAATAAGGTCAGCTCCCAGTAATCCTGTGAGCTCCACAGGCTCCATTAGCCCCACTAAGTCACTGATGACCGAGGAGATGGAAAATCAGGGCTGGGAAGGCAGCCCAGCTGCCAAAGGGGAGGGAGAAGATGTGATGGCGACCACCGAAGCAGTTTTGGGAGGTTCTGCAGCTGAAAGCCTTCCAACAGAAAAGCAGGGTCCCAGGCATCGCAAAAGTCACTACGTTTTGCATAAAATTAGGTTTCTTGCCCTCAAAGATAATGAAAAGTTCAGTTTGCCACTTCTGCACTTCCCTCTCTTTTCCCAAAACATCCTTCTCCAGCTGTCTTTCCAAAGCTGTCAGAGTAATGATGTCAAAAGGAAAACATGCAAAGGAAAATATGAGAGGGACCCAAAACATCACCTTGTGAGCCTCATCCAGAAAAATAAAAGAAAGGAGAGGGAAGCCAAGGAAAAATGGAGGAACACAAGAAAAATAATGTTAACAATGGATTTATGAACATAAGACCATCCAATTCACTTTCAAAGAGCTATTTTATCATAAAAATCCACACAGGAGAGTAAGAGCTTCCACCAAGAATTCTTCATTCATCCTTGTGCTGAGGAAAACAGATTTGTCAGAGGCATTTAGCCACAATCTGCAATGCCCAAGAAGAGAATACACACAATAAATCCTCTCACCTTACTCCATAAGGCACAATAAAAGTTCAAAATGTTTTCTTTAAAGCTTCCAAATCATAGGAAAAATATTAATCATGACTAACAATACTCTAGGAAATGTTAAAAACAATCAAACAAACACAAATCGTGAGATTATCTTAAAATACAGGTCATCAAGACCTTGCCAGTGGGATTTAAATGGTGAAATGCTTACAGGAGCTCCACTGCCATTAATGGCAACATTTCTAGCAGCTTTTGGTACCTCTACTGACTGACCAGGCTTTGCAAACACATTAGCTTAATACTGTTTAAAATATATATGTATATAAAATATGTAGTTTTTATGCATATATGTGTGTATACAAACTAAATAAGTAGGACCCTTGGCAGGACCCTTATTACTGAGGTAAAGATTAAGCAACAACAAAAATATCCTCTCCTCCAACCTTTTGGTATTTGTTTAAATTAGATCCTAAAATACTGCAAACCTGCCAAAAGACAAATATTTTACCAGACATTTGAACTGTCTCTGTATAGTAAGGATATACTGAACCAGAACTGATGTTCTACTGAGTGCTGCTAAATTCCCATGAGGACTCAGCCCTTGCTCATAGTAAATCTGAGACCTTCCTCTGTGCCAGAATCAAACTACTCAAGGCATGGTTGAGAGAATCCTTGTGGTAAATTCATTTTCTGACTTGCTTCAGAGTGACTTTCCCACCCAGGTTTCACTGTGTTCATTCTTCTCTATGTGGACAGTTACAGTGGGGTTTAAAAGGATGACTGGCAACCCCTTTGCTAGAAATTATTTGATTGCTGGAATATCTTTTGGAATTTCCCAGGGCAGTTTTCCCCTTGAATACGACCAGCTCATTTTCTAAGCATGGCAGTTACTCCTTTCCTTATCTGTGTTGCCTTGGAAACATGGGCAAGGATTAATTTTCTTAGCCAGGCCATTGATTTGCTCTCCCTTCTCTACTCACATTAATGTTACACTGCAAGAGCTGGGCTCCAGGGAGACTCAGAGCTCCCAGTAATGCCATCCAAACTGCTGGGAGCAGTAGGTGCTACTGGTGGGGTTCTTCCCTTCCTATGCTTATCCATGCTGGAAACACTAGCACAGAAAGAAGGATCAATAGACACATCCAGATCTTCAGAAATTTTGGGGAGACAGTGCAGTTGAAGGAAGTGCTTGATCCAGTCAGCACTTTCTTTCATTTGCCTTTTTATTTGCTTTGGCCCTGTCCCCTCCTTCTCCTTAACAGTCTTATGAACATGAAAAATAGGAAAATCTGACATTTAATCCTGAATATTTCCCAAAGATCTCGTCTTTAGTTTTACACGAACAACAGTGAATCGCCCAATCTGTTCTTGTGTGTTCACATCAAACACCAGGGACTGAAAAGGAAAGGAAGGCACTGGGAAAATCACTGAGCTTTAGCCCCTACTGGGCTACAGAACACGAAACCAAAACACAAACACTTTGCTGCTGATTGAGGGACAGTAATGGATAGTTGAGCATTTACCTGGAGCTGTGTCTGACGAGGGGTGCTCGGAGGAACTCAGAGAAGCATGGCAAGCAAACAAACCCCAGTGCACATCTGGGCCTACAGTCTTACAAAAGGCAGGTTTAAACCCATCAGGGAAGCTCGGGAGGGGCCAAGTCAGCTCACTCTTTCTAACCATCCAACATTTTTTTTTTTATGGCCAGTCTCTTCGCGAACGAAGAACCGGGGAAGGTCTTTACACCTTCCAGCCTGCGCATTGGATTTTTTAGGTGAGACACAGTGTGTGCGGAACTGAGCCCACCCTTTAATCCTGAGGTTCATCTGCCGGGGCCAAGCACGCTTGGACGGTGGCAGTGAGGTCCTCAGGACGTAGATGGATTGCCTTATGGACCATCCAACATTAAACAGTGAGAGACAGTATTCCAAGGAGAGGTTTATCTGTGTTGACCATTTCTCAGGTAACCGTTGATAATTTAGTAGGAAATAACAGTGATGTGGATACCTATGCGTCCCTTGCACTCCAGTCTTTTAAGATACAAGCATTTAAGCAGAGACTCTAAGGGAAGAAAGGCAAATGGCAAGTTGCTTAACCTGTTACTAGGAAATATTGATTTATAAATGAATAAAAAATGAAAATCACTGCAAGAGTATGAAATGAAATCAGTGATTCTGTGATTTTTAAAATATATTGTGGATCTCTTCCATTTGTTTCTGTGGTTATAAAATCCTTGTATTAACATGACATCCATTTAATTGTAACTGTTGTTTAATTGTAATGGCACATGGGGAAAAAGTGCTGCATTTTGGTCAAATTAGACTTTAATCATCCAAATGAGCCGTCTGTGCATGGTATTATGTACTTTATGGAACACTGTCACTTAACACAGCCCGTTAGGGCTCATTCCATGCTCTGCAAGAGCTTCCAGTCCAGCTCCTGAGGGAATGGGATCTCCAAGCCCCACAGCACCCCAGGAAACAGAGGCCCAGAAAGCCCCAGAGTGGTTTATTGATTCAGAGGCAGCAGCAGCAAACCAGCACGGACAGCTGGACACGAACAGAACCTGTATCTGGCAAGGCACACACGGGAACAAGAAGAGAAGTGGGGACACAAAAAGCCAGTCTCCATCAGCTTCACTGACCCTGCCACAGCAACACTGGTGGAGGACTCCACATGCATTTGTTCCTTTGGCTGTTTTCTCCAACACCCAAGGGAGACAGGTCCTGAGAACACTCCATCCTGCCCACATGTGCGGCACAGCACAGAGCCAACCTGAACACACTTAGGACAGCCCAGACAGCAGCTGAGTACCAGTCTGGATGGGCAGCTTCGGGGGAGAATAACAACTCAGACTCATGAGGGAACCTCGGGAGAAGAGCTCTGGTCAGCTTCCACAACATTTCCAAACGGAAACTGTTCTTACCATGTGTTCCCTCACTACACTGACCAAGGCGAGAGTCCATCACCAATCCTGCTGTCAATAAAAGGGGCATTTCCAAGCAGTTCTGTGTGGAATAAGAGGCATTTTCTTCCAGAAGAGACTAGGGGAAAAAGCTTAAAAACAGCACTGAGATTGCAAATGTATATTTGGATCAAAAGAGGCTGACATTCATGAAATCATGGAATCATGGAATGGTTTGGGTTGAAAGGGACCTTAAAGCTCATCTCATTCCACCCCTTCCACTAGCCCAGGTTGCTCCAACCTGGCCTTGGACACTCCCAGGGATGGGGCAGCCACAGCTTCTCTGTGCCAGGGCCTCCCCACCCTCACAGGGAGAATTCTTCCCTAGTATCCCATCTACCCCTGCCCTCTGGCAGTGGGAAGCCATTCCCCATTGTTCTGTCCCTCCAGGCCCTCTTGGAGCCCCTTTAGGCACTGGAAGGCTGCTCATTACAGCACTCCTAATGAAAATGTCACCAGAGGAAATGCAAACCCACACTAGGATGCTAAATTCAGTATTGTCTGAGGAACAAACTTCATGACCAGCACAGGGACACCATCAACTAATTCTGTCTAGAGACGGAATGCTCACTGATCAAACCTCATCCCAAACTGTCATTGAGACACTCACATGGCCAGTTATTACTGGGCAGCCCAGAGGAGGAGTGGATATCTCCTATTCTGAACAGTGACTGTAACAGAGCGCAAAAATAAATGTTAACATGCAGGCCAGCAAGCAGAGCCTGGAAGAGTCACTGCCACTGCCTTTCTCTTCTGTGTCTGGAGAGAGCAGCACCTTTCCCCTGGTCCACAAGTCCTCTGGGGAAGCTGAATTTTGCTGGTTCTATTTTTAAAGCATTCTTTTCAGGACTTTCCCCTCAGATTTGCCAGTGTTTTGGCCCTCCCGGCAGGAGGTGCATTGGTTCTGACGTGCATCCTGACCCTGAGTCTCACAGCCCCAGCTCCCCTGAAGCTCAGAGGACAAGGTGTGAAGCATCCAGTGTGCTGCAGCCCTTCCTCCTGGACAATCAGCCAGGCAGGAGGCAGCTCTAATGTCTATTTTAAAGGGCACCTCTTCTGCCAACCTAAGGAATGCTTTGAAGGAAGGTTTCAAAGCAAACCCTCAGAGACAGATTTTAGCCACGTGGCTCTGGAAAATCAACACGTTTGGTTAACACTCCTCGCTGCTCTGACATGAGTTCAACCTGCCAACTGGCCCTTTCTTGCAGGTACAGCAGTCACTGCCAGAACTTTGCCTCAGACAAAAGCAGGCAAACTCCAATTCCTTAATCACCTTACTGAGATACTTCAGGCACAAAGTACTGAGTTCTTGGCAATATCAGCATTTCCAGGGAATTACAGGAATGGGTATTTGGAAATCAAATATAGACTCTCACTATAGAAAGCAATCCTAGACCCTGATAGGGGACTAATCAAAATTACCCTGGTAATGGCTCTTTAATGCTCCAGGCTGTGGGGAACTGTCAATGACTCACACAGAGCACAGGATCAGAATTTAAATTGATGCCATGGCCAGCTCTCACAACAGCACTTGTGTGGAACAGGTAGGTGATATTTTGGCTTCTCAAAGTGCTTGACATACAGATTAGATAACAAATACAATGCTCCTGTAAGCAGCAGGAGCATTGTTCATCATGTATTACAAATGTGGAACACAAATGCAGCAGGAAGCACCAAAATTTACCCCCACTGAAGCACCACAGACAAGGCCCAGTTCAGTCCCACCCTCTGCAACCTTTTTTAACTGTGCCCTCAGCTGACATTATACAAGTTTAGGCCAGTAGGAATATGAAAACTCTCCAAATTTTGAGTTTTTGCTACTATTCTCAGGACACAAAAACACAGAATTGTTGCCACCAATCTCAGGTGCTGATTCTTGCACAGAAAGAAAGGCAGAACCTCAAAAAAGCAAAAGTGGGAAGGGAGAAGGGAAACCTCATTGGGATTCTCCATTTGTAATCATTCATCCCACCATTTCCTCAGCTGCATCAAAACTGTTGCCCATAGAACTTTGGAGGTTTTTGTCTTTTTTGTATTTTTTGATATGTTTCTAGAATGAAATAAAGAGGCTACCCAAAGAAATAGCACAAATCATGGAATCATAAAACAGTTTGGGTTGGAAGGGACCTCAAAGCTCATCCAGTCCCACCCCCTGCCCTGGGCAGGGACACCTCCCACCAGCCCAGGTTGCTCCAATTCCCAACCAACCTGGCCTGGGACACTTCCAGGGATCCAGGGGCAGCCACAGCTTCTCTGGGCACCCTGTGCCAGGGCCTTAACAGCCTCATTGTAAAACAGCTTCTTCCTTCTAATCTAAACTGACACTCTCAGTTTAAAACCCTCACCCCTTGTCCTATTGCTACAGGCCCCACTAAAAAGTCTGTCCCCAAATCCTGCTCCCTGTGCCAGATTTCCACACAGAGCTCAGGAAGGTACCTTGGCCAACAGACAACATCAAAACAGCAGCTGCTGTGTAATTTTCCTTTAATTTTCTCCTACTCTGTAGTCCTAAAGAACTTCATGGGGTGCCTGTGGCTACAAATGCTGGAGGGAATTAGGATCCAACTCTAAAACTCAAAAATGTTGCTGCTTCTCTGGTCTTGAGCAAGGAGGTAAAAACAAACATGCTGAAAAATAAAACCAACATGATCCTAAAAGTAATTATATTAAAAAAAAGGGGGAGGGGGGTACTCCAAGTACTGTAATTACTGTGCACTCGCACTTTGGGAAATGTCTTCCTGTTTCACCCCTATTAAAGTCTTGAGAACTTCTCCATGAGAGTATTCTAATAGAGACTGACAAACTGTGAAGATCCCAAAGATATTCTAAACATTAAATTATTTACATCCTTAAGAACACTGTGCTCCAGGCAATGAAATTAATTTGAGCTGGCTTGCCCTGAATTTTTTTCCATCTTCTCAAGAGATTTTGCTACCGGGTTTAACAATATCAATCTGGTAAAGAACAAAGCACCACAAGATTTGGAGAACAATCTGTAAATCAGATCTAGAATAAAAGTTCAGGGAATTAGATCACTGGAAATAAAGGAAGTGAAAGAATAAAGTGTGTGTGGGGGGGGAAGAGTGATGTTCTTGCCACACAGTAAGTCCAGATATGTAATTGTATTTTTTTCTCTATAAAATATCTTTGTAAATTATTGTTTGATTACTTTTGCCAGCTATAGGTAGGGTTGGGAAGAATATAAGGAAGTACACTCATACTCCAGACTGGATCCTCATTGTTGTGGTCCTTGAAAGCTTCTGTTCTTCAGTCTCCTCAAGGAACGGGATCCTCATGCTTTTCTTCACAGAAAGGTGGTCTGTTATTAACCATTAGTGTATGCACATATTATCAGTAACTGGAAGGTATCTCACTGATTGTCCATTCCAAAGCCTGTGGGATTGCAGATGGCACAGCTCTGTTTAACACACTGTGTTACACACTTATGATTATGGTGACCCCAAACTGCCACAACATAATTTCGGGCCAAATGTAAAAAAGATATTCAGATGTCTAAAGATGCAGATTGAAATCACTCAAATCATTAAAGCCAATTAAACTCAGCATGCATATGCTTGTAAACAGTTGTAATGGAAATGGTTTTTGTTAGGTTAGGAATTATTAGATGAACATTTTGAACAGCTACAGGGAAACAGGCACAGCAAGAACCAGGGCTTAGATGAAGACTTTCACAAAATCATCAGCTGCCAAAAAAAAAGGTCCCAGGAGTTGTTACAACAGCAATACAGCATGAAACAGAAAAGGAGATTGTGCCATTACACACATCCATGGTCCTCTCACACTGAGTACTCCGGGAAGCTTTGGTGAAACACAGAACATTAAAAGTGGAAAAGGGTCAAAAGAGAGCAGTGAAGATGATGAAATGCATGAAACAACTTCCATATGAGGATTGACTGAGCGGAAAATGCAGCACAGAGAAGACTGGACTGAAAGGGGCTGTTTCAGATGGGTTTGTGTTCTTGACTAACCTGGAGGTGAATAAAAATCAGCTGTTTATCTGGTGCACTGGTGCTGCTGGGTTCTGAACAAACCAAGGAGGTGGAGGGGTTTGAGGTGAGACTGGATGTGGCATCAGTGCCATGGGCTGGGAACCAGGGTGGGGCTGGATCAAGGGTTGCACGTGATGATCTCAGAGGTCTTTTCCAACCTGGCTTGCTCTGTGATTCTTCCCAAAGCACTCGTTCAAACCCCTGTAAATGCTGTGCATCTGCAGCATCCCTTGGTGAAGGGTTTACAGCTCTACTAGGAGCTTGATTTCTCCTCAGTCAAACCACCCATGGATGTTGTCCTGCACCTTTGTTGTCCCTTCCATTTGTTGCCTTTTCCATTTTTAATAAGTGAAAAGTTTACAGGAGGAGCTTACAAGGCAACTGGACAAGTGCTTGGCACAGAGCTGCAGCTGGGATTATAAAACTGGCAAATCCCATCAGCCTGGCCTGAAAAAATGGTTTGGAGACCACAAGGGAGTAGGCAGAGGAAGAAAGGAGGAGGGAAAGGTATGATATAAACCCTATTTTTACTTTTTTGTCGGCATCCATCCCCTTCTGGTCCCTACTGGAGTCAAGGCAGTGGGCCACCCATGGCCTGTCTATGCTTACAATGGCTAAAATCAGAGTAAAATTTAACCCCCTAAATAATTTAATGGACTTTTACCCAAAAACTGTATTGCATTTACTGTACTGCCCTGAGCTGTTATTTTGGGAGCATCACACTAAGTGGTAGCTGGAAATTAATAATTAGTAATTGGAAAGCAATTATTGAGAGCATTGTGAACCTTGTTGTACACTTCCTAATTTATCAGGATGTTTTGTGGAGATGCATTCTCACGACTCAGTTTTCCAGGATAATTTTTACCTTCAGGACTCCTGTAGGTTCTCTGGGATGACTCACTCCTGGTTTTTATTCTTCATGCTGAGGGCACAGCTGTTTTGTGAGAACAATTGGCCAGACTGATGGATTATCATCAGGATCAAAACAAGAGGGGGTGGATGGCTTCACCCTTTCACACAGTTTTAATGTCGTTAGACAAACTGCCCATAAACTGATCTAAAATATACAACCCAAGTCACTCTAGATTTTGGGAGAGATCCAACACTCTGACACACAGATGTTGAGATGTCTTACTCTTTATCTGTGATAAGGCTGAGGCCAGAAACATGTGACTTTGTTGTACAGAGCTGATAAGCACACACAGATGCTTCCTGCTTGATATTGTCAGGGTTCAGCTGAGCCCTCGGTGTCAGTGCTGAGACCTGACATGGGTAAAAAGCTCTTTTATCTTTGCTGGCATTTTGAGTCCTTTGATCCTCTTATTTCAAATCTGGATCCAAAAATTCCCAATTTATCTTTATTTTAGGCTCCATGAAACTCCTGAGCAGTGCTGAAACCTTGTCTTTTGAAACTGTTTCTCCCAGCGCAGCAGCATTCAGAGGGCACGGCTGGGCTCAAGAACAGGACTACTGTTTTTAAAGAAAAGGTGGTTCTCTATCGTAGCCACACAGGCTCAAAGCATGTTGACCTTTTTTCCCTCCAGCCCTGCACAGAACAGGTTCATTTCAAGCACCAGAAAAGCCTTGGGGCTCCTCTGTTCACATTTACTCCGCCATTCACACACCAGAAAAAAAACATCCACCTTCAAAAGAGGAGCGTGAACCAATGCTCTGGTGTTCTTCTATCAGGAAACCAAATAAGAAATCAGTGCTTATATTTGCAAAGCCATTTGTTACATCAGACTACAGGCCAGCCTGCCGCATTTATAAATTCCTTTCCCTGGCAGTATTTGGGGAGCAGCAGGATGAAAACTTTCCACAGGCAAACAAGCTCTGTATAATCAGGAAATCAGTAAAACCTTGTTGTGGAACAACAGCATCAGCTGCATAAACACTTTTACATTTCATGACTGATAAACAAAAGAGAATTTCTAGATTTCAAAAGGGAACAACTAACAGATCAAAGTGAATGAAAAATGTATTTACTGGCCACACTTGGAAGCTTCCTGCACATGGAGTCACCACCAACCCTCACAGCCAGCCAGGTGCCATTACAGACCAGTCACTGGCAGCATCTCGGGAAACAGAGGCTGTACATTAAATTCTTATAAGGTTTCACAGGTTCCTTTACTCATAAGGGGACTAAGAGAAATGAACCAAGCTTAAACCCATCAGCAGCAAGACCTTATTTCTAGTTTAAACATCAGGGAATGACATCATGGAGGAGAGACTTCACCTGCAATCCAATTGACGTTGTCTGATCTGCCCCAGAGACAAACACCCTTAATTCCTGTAGAGGTAACCTCCAAGCAGTTTACCAGGCTGATCACCTTGTCTTTGTAGGCCAGCCCAGCTTTCCCAGCCCCAGGAGCTGTGATACTAACCTTAGCTGGGAATTAGGGTCACTCCTGCTTTGTCTTTGTGATCACACACACTTTGGTTATCCCATAACACCTTTCTCAAAGGAGAGGAGTAGGAAAGGGCAGATGAAAACAGCAGGGAAAAGATCTACCTGCAGAGATCACTCAGTAGTAATGCAGTAGTCTGGCAGCAAAACAGGAAAATAGATTTGATGGGATAGTATATTCTTCACAGAATGCATCATTGGTCTTTTTTTACAAGGGCTGTGCATTATTGTAGAAAATTTAAAAACTGATTTTTTTTTTTTTCTGAACTGCAAACACAATATTTTGCCACACTCTTTATTTAAACTAATCAAAACTGTGTCGCACTGTGGCCAGACACTGAGGAAACACAGTTGTTCCCAGAAGTCTGGGAGAAGATTTGTTTCCTCTGCCTACTCAGACAGTCTTTTCTTTTTAGCCCTGTCATACTGCTCTTTCCACCAGATGGTTTGCTGGTTCCTATTCTAGCTAAGAGGGATTTAACCAGCTTGAATTAATCCTAACAGTTGTCATCGACTAAGTGTTAATGCTCTGGCACTGTTTTAATCCTCTGGGATTTCTTTCCTCTCTGCCCCCACCCTGCTGTGTGGGAAGGGAGGGAGGAGAACACTCGGGTGTTCAGTTGACGGAACAAACAAGACCAGACCAGTTCAGCAACAAGGTTACAGGTACCCACCAGGCACTGCTGGATAATCCATCCAGGGACATTCATGCAAATGACCAGGAAAGGGCTTTTATTGTTCTAGGGAAACTCAACAATGGCAGTGATAGTGTGTGAAGCACATGTAAAATTTGGTTTGTCACCTTTTAGCTTTCTCGGGGTATTTTGTGTCTCTCACACAATTTTTTATACTTTTCACTTTAGTGTATTGCCTGTTTTCTGAAAACTAGACTGATTGAAAGTAGCTTTAACACTTTTTCTTTCTTTCTAGGGTCCATATTTCCTACTGTACTCCTGAGATCATGAACCCAACACACGTGCACACCCTCTGTGTGCACTGGAAACATCTCTTGGAATTCGGGTCATTAGCCTATCGCTGATCTCTACAAACTCATTATTACGCACATGCCCAATTTGCACCGACCTTTTCACCGCGTCACTCGGAATCCAAGTGCACCACTGACACACTCTTACCTTTCACTTCCCGCTCCCCTCAGGAAGGCGCAGGTTACTGGGTGTTCCCAGGAATCACAGGTACCACCCGGCAGCATTTAACCCCCTGTAAAAGACGGTAAAGTTTGTCACTTGTTTAGCAACAGAAGTAAATATTCAGGGGGGAAAACCAAATTAAATTAGATTTCAAGAAGCTTCTTTGCTACTGATAGAGTCCCTCTGTGGCAAACCCTGCCTCCCGAAAACATGTGAGCTCCTTCTGCAGGGCACAGAATTTCCATACAGGCAGCAAACTCGGGAAGCTTCATGAAGAATGTTCCTGCTGTCCCCGTAGGAAAGCTGCACATAACACAGAAATTATTTGCACTATTATATCAGAAACCATTTTCCAGAGGAGTGATTTTAAACCATGTAGCATCAGGTCTGTTTAACTGTGACAAAATCTTTATAGCAAAGACGGGCAGTCTGCCACCCCCAGATTTGAAAGCGGCTGCATTTGAATTTTTTTTGCAAATGCTTTGATTGAGAGGCTTATAAATTGTCTCAACAGCAACCAGACAGCCGAGACATGCCACCTTCAGTAAACCAAGCATGAAGTAGTTCAGCAGAACTTAGACGGTGATCTCACACCCACTGAACTTAATAACCACTCACAAGTATGAAATTAATACTTTTAGATGCTTGCAGGGTGAAGCTATTAAATAAACATTTCCAGGTACTGAAAGAGCAATTTCAAAAGAAAATATAAGCCTTCTCTGGATATGATTGGGATCCTGAAACAGTCATTCATAGTTCCAATTTTATCTTTTCTGTCAGCTGGTTTTTTGCTTTTTGCATTAGCATTTTAAGGAACATAAAAAAAGTGTTTTTACAGTAGAAGTGTATATTTATTTTACTTTTCTGTAATGCTTTCAAGAAGCAGCAAAGGAATTTTTGCTTAGGTTTTCTAACATTAGTCTTCAAGCAACAACAGGTCATGCAGGACTTCTGCCCAGAAAAGAAGCAGGTGAAAACATGTTGCTATAATGGAAACCTTAGCAAGAGCGCAGCTGGCATGACTAGCTTCCGGTGTTAGGGTTTAGGTTATATTTACATTTCTCTGGGTATATAATTTCCAAAGTGCTCTGCTATCCCTCCACATGTTTACACACTTTGTGTATTCCTTTTTTTTCTGTATGCCCTACTGGACCACTTTTCTTCCTCACTGCATACCTGGGCTCCAACCTCTCTTTCCTTCCACAAAGAAGGAGAAGAACAAACACAACTTTTCAAACCACCACTGTGAATTATGGCCCTGGAATTTATATAACGTAGTTAATTTTAAGCAAACTCTTGAACAGGAATACTGGAAGATGAAAAGATATGTAAAATGCAATTAGAACTGGGTGGAACGTTTAGTGTGCTAGGACAGCTTTTACTATCCATCTTCACATTACGCAGAAGGTTTTTCTGTACTTTTCACTCAGACTGACTTTTTTTCCCTCCTGTTGCTCTATTCCAAATAATCACAGAATCATGGAATGCTTTGCATGGGAAGGGACCTTAAAGCCCATCCAGTGCCAGCCCCTGCCATGGGCAGGGACACCTTCCACCAGCCCAGGTTGCTCCAAGCCCCGTCCAACCTGGCCTGGGACACTTCCAGGTATCCAGGGGCAGCCACAGCTTTGTCAGTACCTCACTGTAATATATAATCATATATACTATTAAATATATATTATAAATATATATGTAAATAGCTAGAAAAAGGGTCTCAGCTCAGCAAAGCAGGGCTGATGACTGATGTTCAGTGCCTAAATAGGCCCAGTTTGAGCTGATTCACACCATTATGGGTTGTCTGCAGTGTCTGCATGAGACATACAAACACAAGTCACCACCACCACCCTTCCTCGCGCCTTACTGATCCCTTTTCCCCCAAAGCTGAAAGTATAAACTGAAACATTAAAAAGAAAATCGGGGTTTCACTCTGCCCTCCAATTTACACACACACACTCCCCACAATAATGGAGACAGGAACTGCAGCACCACCTCTTTTCACTTACTGCCGAAAGAAACGTGGTTTGACTCTAGATGCTGCAGCTCTCACTTAAAACAAACAAATAAACAAACCCCAAACGAACAAAAAACCCCAAACTAAACCACAACCCCCCAGTGACAAGGATCAATTTAACAAAAATTTAATAATAGGATGGCTTTGGAAGGGGGGTAGAAGGGGAGGGGGGGCGTGGGTAGAGCCAGGGATACCTTCCCCAGCCACACATAGCAACTAAACCCCCTCACTCACCGGTGTCTGGCATTTTTGTATCACCCGGTGCCAGCTGCGGTGCAGGTTTGCCTCAGCTTTGCCTTGCCTGGGGCACCTGGGCACCGGCTGCCCGTCCATCTCCCCCTGCTCCCTCGGGCACCGGCTGCCCGTCCATCTCCCCCTGCTCCCTCGGGCACCGGCTGCCCGTCCATC